>NC_091794.1:21833181-22136212 GCF_041296235.1 Equus asinus
GCTGTCTGGCTCCTGTGTGCTGGAGCCTCTCCACCCCCGCCCATCTCCATCCTAGTTTTGGCTTCTCTAGTCAGACTTCTCTCTGCATAGCAGCAGAGGGTGTGCTCAGCAGCTCTGTCCAATGACTGACGGACCTGCAGCAGCCCCCGCTGAGGAGGCCAGGCTGTGATTCAGACTTCAGAGCACATTTGGAGGGTATTGCTTCTCAGCTGCCAGTAACAGCATTAGATTTTGTATTTTGTTAGTGATGGGCACTCTGTGGTCACTTTTCTGATTAATCAGTTCTCTTGTCTACCTAACCCTCTTCTCTTCTCAACTACCCCGTATCTTTACCCTTCTCTCCTCTGTCATCCATCTCCTTATTTGTCCTTGTGAATAACTACGTGTTTCAATGTATTTGGATATAAAGTCCTCTCGAGAGTTTGATGGACAATGAAACTTAATTGTGAATGCCTTTGGGAGGGTTCTACTTAATAATAGGTAAGGCTACTCAGAGGAAGTCCCTTAGCCCATGAAGCCAATGCCTGTCTAGGGGTAAATGAGGGCCCTCAGCTGGCCTATACATCCTATAGATATTTTATGTCACCCTCAGGTTCCCAGATTCAAGGACCCCTCAGGCTGATCATGTGTGCAATCAGACTATTCTTTCCAGAGCCTGGGACCTTGAACCTTCAGGGACAAGATGGGCGCCTCTCATAGTCCTATGGTAAATCCAGGTTATCTTATTTACATGCGTACTGTCTTTTCGCAAACCACACAGACCTGTTGTTGATTGTGACTGAGATGTTTTTAACATAAGGACTAGACCAGAGCAAAAGTACCCCAGAGATTGCTGTGGTGACAGTGAGTGTAGAGAGGGGCAAGCTGGCAGGCTCTGAACATCCCCACTCCAATTCAAGAAGAGAAACTGCTTTATGAGTTTTGCATATTTGGTTTTGTGCTGTATATTCTGTTTGCCTGTTCAAATCCATTCTCTCCCCTTCTCTGTCTTGCTCTTTGCCCCCAGGAAGCTGACTTCCATGGATGTTGGCATTTGGCCTTCCTTGCCCTCTAGCTTTCCACTGGGTTCAGCAGCAGGAGATTGGAGGGCAGAAGGAGAAAGAAGCAGAGGTATTTATTCCCCTGACTCCTTCCCATCTAGGTTGTGGTTTGGCAGTGGCTACGTTCCTCTGCCAAGGTCCACAGCTCCTATCTGGTGGCCCCTCCTATAGCTATGGTTCTTGCCAGGTTCTGGTAATCACTCTGCCCACTCACTAGCCCCTTCAGGCCTAGGGGTGGCTGTGCCTGTGGTACTTTCACCTTTCCGTGATGGCTTCCCTTTACCCCATGCACACTTTTGTGAATAGTCCCTTCCTTAAACCCTCTTTACTCACCCTTTTTGAGTTCTCCAACTGTGTCTGAATTTTCCATATGAGGACTGTGACTGATTCAGTCTACTATTATAAGATTTTGTTTAGTAAAGGATTCTACTGCTAAATAAAATTTGGAAAATCACAACAGTAGATCAATCAGACGCACTGTAAGAACAAATGTTACATTTTTTGTGAATGTAAATTACTCAAGATGGCTGAAGCAATGTCTGAAAAAAAAAGCATTGAATTAGATGATCTTTACCATACATTTTAAAGTTTCTATTGAGGAATACATTTAATTCAGTACTAAATTTAGTTACTAAATAGAAGCTACAATGACTCTGGAATCAGACAGACTTGAATCCTGATTCTGGCACTTATTCTTTTGAGTAAGTTACTTAACTTTCCTAAACTTCAGTTTTCTCATCTGTAAAATAGAAATAATAACATTCCCTACCTAGTGGAATTGTTGTGAGAATTAAATGAGATAATGTATATAGAGTGCTTAATATTGAGCTTGATACTCAATAAAGTTTAACTTTTGCTATTATTATTTGTAATAATAAACTGCAAAAGAATATATCAAATCAGCAAAAGTCAGCAGTTTGAAAAAACAACAGTTTGAAAATCTAAGGGTCTGGAAGGGAAGCAACAAGTGCTTCATTTAGACAAATACCAGACCTATTTCTTCCTGGAGCTTGCAAGTGTTTAAATCAGCCTTCCTGTCCAAAGATCCCTGATGAACCAACATGCATTCTGTGCCAGCAGAGATTTGCTGGCACCATCAATAAATTCAGCCGGGCAAACAAAAGGCAGAGAAGGTAAAAGTTACCTGAGGAAGTTACCAAAGCTGGAGATCCTCCTTCAAATCTTGGCTCAAATCTCAATGAAATCTACCCCTGACATATTCAAAACTGCAACTCACTCTCAACACCCAGATCTCCTGATGTCCCACCTCCTGCTCTGTTTGTTTTTTTTACTCCATTGCACCCATCACTTTCCAACATTCCATCAATTTGTTCATTTATTTATTAAAATTCTTGCTTATTGTCTGTCTCCTCCAGTTAGAATATAAACTCCATAAAGGCAGGATTCTTTTGCCTTGTACACTGATGTCTGCCAACTTGCTACTCAATAAATATTTGTTGAATGTTGTTGAGTCATCTCTGCATCACATTGTGTATGAGATTTGGCTACTAGAGTATGCTAAATAATAAGCACAGGGTCATTATTTAATTGTATTTAATAGATGTTTACATCAGTTTAACTGGTCAGTTGTCATTTATGTCCAGCCTCCACTCGAATTGTGTCTGTTTAGCAGTCTGGCACAAAGTGGGTGCTCAATAGGTGTTAGTTCCCCTCCCTGTTTAACTGTGTTGGATATAGCTTTTTTCTTTAATCAGTCTCTGTATACATGTATTTGTGTGGGTGTGTATACCTCAAGGCACATCTGTGCTTGAAAGCAGTGTTAAAGGCGCTCAACTATCTATTTACAGCTTATCAGAGAGAAGACATTAATTGCTTCTTTAGTATTCCCTTCTTGCTTCTAGCGTTTCCCCCTCATTTCCCTCCTCCTCCCCAGGAGTGACACATTTAGTTTCCTAAGTTTTAACTGTTTAGTTTGTTTTCCACATTGAATTTTTGACAGGACAGAAGCAAGCAAAGCCCAGGAAAACTTTTCTTGTCAATATGGGTGCTGTTTGTACTGTTTTCCTTCCCTATTAGAAAGCCTTGTGTCTCCTGTCCAAACTATCTTCTAAGGTAAGCAACAGCCCCTTCACTTGCTTTCCTAGGATCAAAGGTGAGGCAGGAAATCAACTTGACAGTCCATAATATTAAGTCCAAAGGCATAGTCCAAAAGCTGGAACTAAATCCAAGACAAAGGATTTGTGATGAAGAGTACATGATACTGAGTGGAAGTATCTTGGAAGGAGAAACCAGAAGGTCTCTGAATCAATGGGAAGAAAGCTTTTATAGGACACCTGTAATGGGAACTGTTAGGGGTTCTCATCTGCTCTGGATGGCTATTATATGTTTTCTAAGGCCCATGGAGATAAGGTTTCCTAACATGGGATAGCAAATAGGTTCCATTGTATGAGTCAACTGTGTTTGGTTATGGTAGTAGTTGACTGAAATGCTGTTTCTCAGAGTGTGATCCCCAACCAGCAACATCAGCATCACTTGGGAACTAGTTAGAAATGCAAATTCTGGGTCCTTACCCCAGACCTACTACATCAGAAACTCTGAGGTAATCTCTATTTAAATAAGTCCTCCAGGTGATTCTGATACACACCAAAGTTTGAGAACAACTGGTATAGAGTACTGTGTTAAGAAGGATTCTAATCTGAACTCAGTGGAGGAAAAAAATGCAGTAAACCATTAGTGATGTCTATCATGAACATGGGAGGGAGGGGTGGCAGCCAGTATGCCATGTATTTGTGATCTCACTTCTAGACAGAGTTAATAAATATAATGCAAACAAGTGATCTAAACAAGCTACCAAACTTTAGCTACCCAAAAGTTCTGAAGAACTGAAAGAACTATTGGTAAAAGTAAATAACAAATGCAGATGGAATGGTGTCAGTGGACTGCTGGAGAGCCACATGACTCCTCATCCATAAACAGTGCTCTGGAGGAGACTCCAGAAAATATATTTCATTCTAAATTCAGCAAGATATGATGGTCATAAACATATTATTTATTGTGGCAGAAAAAAATAACTCACAGGTATCCAGAACTTCGTTCTGTTGATCCATAAGGAAAATTATATGCTCACCAGCTGAGTTTATGGGGTTTTTTTTGAACAGAATCAGTGTGAGAGTTGAAGAAGAGGACGGAATGGGACCCAGAAAGGAGGGCCTGCACTACGAGGGTAAGAGAAGAAGGTTATTGGAAGGATAACATAAGAGGCCCCAAATGTGAAAGGAATGTAGGAGAAGAGCCAAAATGGGCTGTTTGTGGAAGAGATTTATTTTGAGTTTTGAAAGCTGTTTGGAAATAGAATTGAGGGAGGTGAAAGGTATATAGAGAGAGATGGAGAAAATTTTAAGAACTTTTGCTACATGTTAGGATAAAATTGGTATTTTGAAAGGCTTCTGTAAAAATTTAAGTAGGTTTTTCATTATTATTATCACTATAAACATTATTTTGGTGGTTGAACTGTTTGTTTCAGAGGGATGCCACGTTAAAACTGAGCTTTATTTAGGTTAAGTATTTGTATATTTATTTGTTTGTTTATCTTCTGTCTTCCTCTAAAAATGCTTTATTTAAGGTGGCTTGCAGACAACAGTAATGCTAATCGCTTGTTTTTGTTTAAAATTTTGTAATTGTAAAACCATTTTTATATATCACCTTTACGGTAGAGCATTATGGTGAGGCAAGTGGGATGACATTATTATCCCCATTTTTCACATGAGGACAGTGAAGCTCAGTGAAGTTATATACCTTGCTCTGAGTGAAACAAATAATAAATGATGGATTTGTGGTTCAAACTTGGGTCTCTGGACTCCAAATCTGGCATTCTATTTATTACCTCAGATGGTAAAAACAGTAGCTAGCATAAATTAGGAACAAGTCTTCTGTTGGGGAAGGTAATTTGTTCTAAACTTTATATTTACACAGTATCTCACAAAATATGGTTGTACTTTTAGCCACACCTTGGTATGTAAGGAATTTGGATCTTATCTGAAAGGTGAGATTATTACAGGTTTTCATAATGGGAACAAGGAAAGTTTTTCAGACTAAAACAGGAACAATGACAGGTTGAAAGCAGAAGGCACCCAGTCTAGCTTAGTCTAGCTACAGAGGATTAAAATCAACTTTTGGTGGACATTACTAAGAGAGTGTTTTGGGGCTAAGTACATGTCTTCAGAGAGTGGGTACAGATGGACTAGAACAGAAAGCAAGCTTGCCACAAAACCATCAGAAACCTGTGCTTTATAAACTGTACTTTTTAATGCTCTTGGACTCTATGTTTATTTCCCTTTTTGTTCTTCCCTTCCTATTTAATAGAGTTGTGTTGAAAGTTCTATCCTGCCTAAGCCAAACCAAAGGGAACCAAGGAAATGGGTTTGGTCCTATTTGGGTTGGAGTTTTACTTGTAGACCCCTGAGGATTCAAAATGGTGGTGTGAGTGGAAAGGTGAACCTCTAGGACACAGAGTTGGGCTGAGGTGGTCAGTTGGCTCCTCCTACCTAGAGATCTCTTTTCCTTGGATAAAATGTTGGATGAATGTAGTCTTTTTAGTTTTGTTTGTTATTTCCTTGAGAGAGAGAGAATCTTGAATCTTCACATGATTTGTAGGAGAATTGAGGCAGGGTAAAGGAGAGGTTGGGAAGAAAAATTAATAATTATCTTAGAAACATAGAATTTTAAAAAACATGTACAGACTAAAACTGTTCAAAAAATAAAGAAAATGTTTAGAATGCAGCTTTTCTCTATTGATGTCTGGTCTTTGGACTTCCCAAATTCAAAAGGAATATTTTTATGTATGTTCTACACAGTGTCAGATGACATGGAACACAATAAAGCTTTCAAATGCAAAAGTAAAATAAATTTCAGGATATCTTTCCATTTTCCCAAACTGAGGAGAAGGAAGAATTAAGGGCTTTACTTGCTTACAGACTTCTAATGTAAAAGTTGGGGAGTTTTCCTATTCGGCTGATTAGGCCTTGAAGTCTGGAGATAAACAGTGGTTGCAACAAACATTTACCCCCTTAGAGACTGGAATCAAGAAGCATATTGCCCTAATTCTTCAAACACCATAGAGAAATAAAGAATAAAAGAGAGAGAGAAAGAGGGAGAAAGAAAAGAATAAATAAATCTGAAAATACAGTAATTGCAATATGGCTTTTCCTGATCCATGAAAGAGTTGAAAGATCATCACTGATAAGAATTCAAATAAATATGAATGAGAATACTAGACTATACTTTAACAACATTAGCATGTTTTCCTAGCCTATATAAATTGTCATTGAAGTTCTATTTATCTGGTGTTGTTGCATAATCACCTGCTCTACCCAGGCAATGAAGTGAAGGCTGTAGCACCAGAATTTATTTATATTTAATTCTGTGGGGACCCATCCCTATATTGGTACATGCTGTAGCTTGGCATTTACATGCAAACCAGCCAGTTATTTATATTTTTCTTTGTTTCCCCTACAGCATAATGGTGAAACCGATTTCTTGCATGTATAATTCTAAGGAATGTAATTCTAATGAGAAAAAAAGATTCACAAATACTGTTCACTAAAATGTACAATTCCAATGCTACCAGGATGACCAAGCACATTTTTATATGTAAGATGTGTACTGCATTTTGTTTTTTAAAGGAATCCTTCAGGGACATAAGAGAGGAAGAATCAAAAAGAAGAGACAAGTTGCTGTTCCCACTATTCTATTGCCAGATGTTCTGTTGCTACTTTTGCAAAGTGAACAGAGAGGTACCCAATTAACTTCCTTGAGTAACCAAATATTTAGCCCGAGTGAATACACAAAAACCTTTCAGCGACCTTCATTTGTAGGCATGGCAACCACAGAGAATCAATAAATAAATTGACCAAGCACTTGGAAGAAGAATATATATGTCACAGGGCTGTGTTGCTTACTGACAGTACACCTGACTGGCTTCCTGTTCCCAGATTCCTGGAACCCAGGTGGCTGCTCCTTCCCAAATTCACCTGGAGGCTCTTCTTCCTCCCAGGTCTTGGAATAAGTCTTACCCAACTCACTGATTTGAAACTAAGTTAGATTTGTTGATAGCCTCTCTCTAACTCTGGTGTCCCAACTGTTCCTCGTTGGGTTCATTTCCTATCTAATTACGTAATTGACTGAGCTTCTTGCCAATTTTTCTAGATCTCATGTTTCCCTGTTCTCTGAAGCTTATATATCAGTTTTCTAGGGCTGCTGTAACAAAGTACCACAAACTAGGTGGCTTAAACAACAGAAATTTATTGTCTCACAGTTCTGGAGACCAGAAGTTCGAGATTAAGGTGTTAGCAGAGTTGGTTCCTTCTGAGGACTGTGAAGGAGAATCTGTTCCATGCTTCTCTCCTAGCTTCTGGTGGGTTGCTGGAAATCTTTGGTGTTCCCTGGCCTGTAGAGGCATCACCCCATCTCTGCCTTCATGTTTACATGGCATTCTCCTTGTATGTGTGTCTGTCTCGTCATGTTTTTTTAAAGGAATCCTTCATGGATATAAGAGAAGAAGAATGGCATTCTTTTTATAAGGACACCAGTCATATTGTATTAGGGGCCCACCCTACTCCGGTATGACCTCATCTTAACTAATTATATCTGTGATAACCCTATTTCCAAACAAGGTCATATTCTGAGGTATGGGGGGGCTGGGACATCAACATATGAATTCTCGGGGAACACAATTCAACCCATAACAGCTTAGTAACTCTTAACCTAATTTTCAAATGCTATCCTACTTGATTTCTGCCAATGGCATGCACGTGCTCACCTTTGGTTGCTTACTCTACCAATTCTTTGATAAGCATCTTGGATTTGGTTTCAGCGTCACCTGACTACATTCATGATCTTTCTCCTCTGACATTAGGACATTAATGCCCTAGGTCTATACCTACCATGGGATTCATGTCTCATTATGCTAGCCCTGTGTAGCAGACAGAGTAATGCCCCCTAAAGATATTACAAATCCTAATCCCCAGAATCTGTGAATACATTAGGTTCCATGGCAAAGAAAAATTGAGGTTATAGGTGGAATTCAGGTTGCTAATCAGCTGACCTTAAAATAGGGAGATTACCCTGGGTTATCCAGGCAGGTCCAATGTAACCACAGAGTCTTTAAAAGTGAAAGACGGTCAGAGACAGAGATGTGATTACGGAAGCAGGGTCGAAGAGATGCTGTGGGGCTGCTTTGAAGATGGAGGAAGGGGGCTATGAGCTAAGGAATGTGGGTGGCCTATATCATTGGAAAAGGCAAGGAAATGAACTCTGTCCTAGAGCCACTAGCAAGGAACAGAGCTCTGCTGACACCTTGATTTTGGCCCAGTAAGACTTATGCTAGACTTCTGAAGGATAGGATTATAAGATAAATTTGAATTGTTTTAAGCCACTAAGTTTGTGGTAATTTGTTATGGCAGCAACAGAAAACTAATACACCCTAGAATTGTAAACTTCTGGACGTGTCCTTATGTTTAGATACCAGTCTTTAGATGACCCTGAAAGTCCTCCTGTCCCCCTACTCCCAGACTTGCCCCAAATAATCCATTCTGCCATCACTTCAAACCTTAGAATGAACATACATTAGATGTAGCATGGTGTAGGCATTAGAGTTTACATGGGTATTGGAGCCAGATTTGACCGCAAATTCTGGTTTTGCCACTTTCTAGATGTATGACTTTAGATAAATCACTTAACTTTTCTCCCTTCCTTCCCTCCTTCCTCCTTTTTTTTGCCGAGGAAGATTCACCCTGAGCTAACATCCATTGCCAATCTTCCTCTTTTCGTATGTGAGCTGCTGCCACAGCATGGCCCCTGACAGATGAGTGGTGTAGGTCCACACCTGGGAACTGAACCCAGGCTGCCAAAGTGAAGCATGCCAAACTTAAACCACTAGGCCACTGGGGCTGGCCCTCCCTTAACCTTTCTAAGCTTCAAATACCTTTCCTTTAGCTATAAAAGGGAGATAATAAAGCATACTTCTTACTATGAGGTTTAGTATTAATATCTGTAAATGTACCTAACATAATGCATTGTATATACTAGGTACTCAATAAGTGGTAGCTATTATCAGGGCATTTAAAATTTTTAAGACCACTGTTTCATTTTTCTACCACATGTTATTTCTAATCAAGGCTCCCTTTGGAGTCAGAATATAAAGAGGTAATAGGATCTTGAAAGGAAGAATCAGTGAGGCATTTTGTCTTATAGACTTATTGATGAATGGATGGATATTCAGGAATGAAGAATCACAAAACTGTCAAAAAATGTGTCCAGTGACTTTTTCTGAGGGGGAGACACCCTGAAATAGAAGAGGACAACACCTGTACACTGATTTAATTGTGAAATATGTGTTGTCCTTCAGTAGACAGAGAATAGAAAGATATTTTGTCTGCTGAATTGGAATAATAATGTAATTAACTTGAAAGCTGTTTGGGAGATCACATGTATGTATTCTTTTTCTTCCAAAGGACTCTCCGTCTCATGGCCTAAATCTGCTTCATCATGTCATCACATCATCATCAAGTTAAAGACACCAAAAGATCTTTAGAAAAATGGAAGTGATAAAACATCCAATAACTACTCATAACAAAAAGTAGTTTATTAAAAAACTATTTAAAACATTTCTTCTCTTTAAAAACATCAAGGGAGAAAAGAATGTAAAGAATGCTAAAGTGACACTAAAACCTTGCAGTAAAACTTGATAGGGTGAAGTGATAATTTCCTTTGAGAATTAAAAAAAAAAAACTTCAAGAAATAGCAATAGTTGTTGAGAATCTGAATGTACTCAGAAAAACAAGGGCAAACCATGTAAGGCAGTACTTTCTGGGTTTAACTACAGAGTGACAGACTCCAGAATATTTAAAACCACAGTATTTAGCAATCATTGCATCTGAATCAAAAAGTGCAGTGTTGTTAGATATTTATCAACTAAATAATGGATAAAAGCAACTTAAAGTATATTTGGAGACTCAAAATGTATTTCTAATTTTAAGAATCAAAGAACATAAGTAATAGACTTTTATTAAGAAACAGGAGTAATTGTCATTAGTCAATTCTTGCTGCTGTAAATTTCTTAAATCCCAAATTCAAAAAAGAGAAATATGGAGTCAGCACCATGATCACATTTTACAGAACTGGAAAACAAATGTTATCACCCTTGGAATGGCAGATGGGATCCAATGGATAATTCTCGTTGCCCAGAGCAACTGTGATGACTGGGGTGAGGCTAGAACAGCAGTTGTAAAGCAGAGGCTCTCCAGAGGGTAGAGGAAGTTCCAGGATGGAAGTGGAGCACCTGGAAGAAACATATACCTCGCTCCTGGAAAGAAGCCAGATGCCAGGTTCAGAATGTGGTTGGAATGTGGCACCAGAACACATGTGATGTATAAGGAAGAAAGTGGGACTTATGAGGAAGTAAGAAGCTGCTAGGTATGTCTGGGAGAGAGAGTAATGAAACAGAGCCAGGAACAGCATGACATCACTCAGGATCACTGATCAGGAGCAGACTGGGGGACATACCGTGGGACTTCAAAATCCAGCAGGCAGTTACTTCTAAAGATGAGCTTGTGGGCATGGCCTAATTTCTACAATGTCAGCCAGGACCTTCTGCCCACTATTCTCAATTCTTAAAGTGGTTAGGTCTGGCCAGGTGGGCAACAGTGTGAGTTTTGGCATGGAGCATTCTTGTGATTTGATATTGCAAAAACAGAATGTCTTCAGGTGGTAGGTCCCAGAACGCAGTCTGAGAGTCTGCCAAATAAATATATCCTGAAATATGCCGGAAAGGCAAGGCACAGCAAAGCTATTGGAGCTTATTTTTTCTTGTCGAAAATGTCCCAACTTCTTCAGCCAGGGACAAAATTAAACATTCACTCCAAATGAAGATGTAACCTGATTCGTGATGGAGCAGAAAATTGTTTCAATTTGGGCGATCCTGTAATTTTTAGAAGTCTATGAAATGGGAAAATGAGATATCAGATGCCCAGAGTCTATTGGAAACTACCAAATTCATCTCAGTTATTGATTTATGTAATGATTTCAGGCAAGTGGCCTTGAATGAGAAGTGAAGTCTCCAACTATATTTATAATTCTTTTTTTTGAATTTTTAAATCATTTAATTTTAATTAATTTTTTAAAATTCTTTTTTATTGCAGTAACAGTAGATTATAACATTATATAAATTTCAGGTGTACATCGTTATATATTTTGATTTCTGTGTAGATTACATGTTTACCTCCCAAAGACTAATTACAATCCGTCACCACACACATGTGCCTAATCACCCCTTTCATCAACCTCCCTACCCCCTTCCCCGCTGGTAACCACCAAACCAATCTCTGTTGCTATGTGTTTGTTGTTGTTTTTATCTTCTACTTATGAGTGAGATCATATGGTATTTGGCTTTCTCCCTCTGACTTATTTTACTTAGCATAATGCCCTAAAGGTCTATCCATGTTGTCACAAATGGCTGGATTTCATCATTCCTTAGGGCTGAGTAGAATTCTATTGTGTATATATACCACATCTTCTTTATCTTTTCATCTCTTAGTGGGTACCTAGGTTGCTTCCAAGTCTTGCCTATTGTGAATAAGGCTGTGATGAACATAGGAGTGCGTATATCTTTATGCATTCATGTTTTCACATTCTTTGGATAAATACCCAGCAGTGGAATAGCTGGATCACATGGTAGATCTATCCTTAACTTTTTGAGGAATTTCCATACTGTTTTCCATAGTGGCTGCACCAGTTTGTACCTCCACCAGCAGTGTACGAGGGTTCCCTTCTCTCCACATCCTCTCCAACACATTATTTCCTGTCTTGTTAATTATAGCCATTCTGACAGGAGTGAGGTGATATCTCATTGTAGTTTTGATTTGCATTTCCCTGGTAGTTAGTGATGTTGAACATCTTTTCATGGGCCTGTTGGCCATCTGAATATCTTCTCTGGAGAAATGTCTCTTCAGATCCTTGCCCATTTTTTAATTGGGTTGTTAGTTTTTTTGTTGTTGAGATGTATGAGTTCTTTATATACTTTGGATATTAACCCCTTATCAGATATATGGTTTGCAAATATCTTCTAGATATTAGGTTGTCTTTTCGTTTTGTTGATGGTTTCCTTTGCTGTGCAGAAGATTTTTAGTTTGATGCAGTCCCATTTGTTTATTTTTTCTATTGTTTCCCTTGCCCCGTCAAACATGGTACTTGAAAATATGCTGCTAAGACTAATGTTAAAGAGCGTACTGCCTATGTTTTCTTCAAGAAGTTTAATGGTTCCAGGTCTTACATTCAAGTCTTTAATCCATTTTGAGCTAATTTTTGTGTATGGTATAAGATAGTGGTCTAGTTTCATTCTTTTGCATGTGGCTGTCCAGTTCTCCCAACACCGTTTATTGAAGGGATTTTCCTTTCTCCACTGTATGTTGTTGGCTCCCTTGTCGAAAATTAGCTGTCCATAGATGTGTACGTTTATTTCTGGGCTCTCGATTCTGTTCCATTGATCTGTGTGTCTGTTTTTGTGCCAGTACCATGCTATTTTGGATACTATAGCTTTGTAGTATATTTTGAACTCAGGGAGTGTGATACCTCCAGCTTTGTTCTTTTTTCTCAGGATTCCTTCGGCTATTCGGGGTCTTTTGTTGTTCCATATAAATTTCAGGATTCTTTGTTCTATTTCATCTATTTCTTCATTCTATTCATTGTGTAAAATGTTGTTGGAACTTTGATAGCAGTGAATCTGTAGATTGCTTTAGGAAGTATGGACATTTTAACTATGTTAACTCTTCCAATCGAAGAGCACAGAATATCTTTCCATTTCTTTGTGTCTTCTTCAATTTCTTTCAACGTTTTATAGTTTTCAGTGTACAGATGGAATACATTGGTGTGATATCTTGCTCTTTGAGTTGGGAACACACTAACCTCATTCCAAAGACTGATAAATAAGTTGTTATATGAACTAGGAGTGTTTACTCTAGTTTATCTAGATGAGCAAGTAAGTATACCTAGCTAAAGTACAGAAAAATATCTGAAACATTGCAGGTTGATGCTACATGCAACCCACATCTAATCGGAAATCATATTATTCTGATTCTGCCTTTTAAATATCTCCCAAATCAATCTACATTTTTTCCTATGCCTTTTAATGACAGTATTCTAGTTTAGGGCTGATCACCTAGATTACTGAAACAGCTTCTTAATTGGCCTCTAGTCTTGCTCTCCCTCATTTCTTCCAATTTCTTTTCCATACTACAGGAATTATTATTTTTCTAAATTTTTAACCTAATCATTTCACTTCCCTGGTTAAAACTTTTAATGTATTCGCACCTTTCTTGGGCTAAAGCCTATATTTCTTAAAATGGTCTACAAAGAGATTCATGAACTGCCCGTCATTCACTTCACCAATTTGAATTCCATATTTCATCCCCACCGGACAACTTTCAGCTCCTATCTGCCATGCTTTCTCACCTCTGGGTTTTCTACTTTATGTTCTCTCTGCCTATAACATTCTTCATTATCTCTTTCCCACTCCTCTCCCCCTTCAACTTTCATGGCTGATTGCTATTCTACCTTGAGGTTTGGGTAGGCAGTACTTATGCTTGCCAGTATCCACCTTTCCCTCTTCATCATTGGCACATGGTGGGACCACATTTCCTAGGCTCCCTTGCAGTTAGGTGCGACCGGGAAAGTAAAAAAATGCAGAGGAAGTGATGTGCCACTCTCAGACCTGGTCCATAAACCCTGCCACAAGTAACCCTTGCTCTATTTCTCTGCCCACCATCTGACTAGAAAGGATTCAGAGGACTTAGAGGAGGACAGAGGCCTAAAATGAAGGTGTCTGAGACTTTCATTTGACTGTAACACAAGCAAAAAGTAAATCATTAGTGTATTAAGCTGCTGAGAAATTGGGGTTTGTTTCAGCAGCTGGCATTACTTTCCTTAGACAATCCAAGGTCATAGCTTAGTTTTAAATTTCCCAGGGAAACTTTCTCTGATTGACAATATCTATCTTCTTCACTCTATTGTAACTTCAGTAAGGGCAGGGACTATTATCCTATGCATTATTGTATCTTCAGTTCTTATTACAGTGTCTGTACACAATGCATGAACAACCAAAAATATCTATAGAATGTTAAACTAAGGGGCTTTATACTGAAGCTTAGAAAATTCAAATTTTTTTTAGAGTTTTCAGAGGTTAAACATATTATATCAAATTAGGAAAAGTACGTTTCCTTTATGGAACAGAGAGGAAACTATGAAGAACTGGAAAATTCTTACATCTATGCAAGCAAACAACTTAAAAGACCAAATCAGCATGTAGGGGACAACAATGTTAATACAAAGTCCTTCACTTTGGTACTCTAGCTGGTCTGCTTTTTTATTTTACTTTAGAAGAGAAAAACCATGATACGAATATCTGTCACCTGGAGTGTCAAGAAGCTTTTGAAAAGCTGAACTAAGCTCTGATTTTTCTTATCAGTTTTTAGAGCTCCAGGCAATTCAAACCTGTTCAAAGTGGCAGTTGAATATGTCCGATAATGGCTAAAGCACTTTGTTACAAGACCACAAAGTAATAGTCATCTGTTTGCCAGAAAAATATCACCAAGAGAAAGAAATTTGTCTTCTCTATAGTATCAACATAAAGTAATTTATACTTCTTGGACAAAATGGATCTCTATCTTTGGCCAATATTTTTTTGCGTTAAGTGATCATTAGGCTCTCTCTTAATTAGGGTGTGCTGGGCTTAACAGTGGCCTGTAGAAACAATCCTGGAAATGGCAGTATGAATAAATTTTCAGAGAGGGAGAGAGAGAGAAAGAGATAGAGGGAGATCACATATGAGAATATTCTCTGTGTGAATAGAAAGCCTAAGATTTTTGTATTTCATGGGTATCCCTCAATTAATAGAAGTTATACAATTGATTTTCACCAAAAGTAATTAAGCCATGAATAAGAGAGGGTAGGGAGAAAATGGTATTCATAATTTATTATGGTTCTATATTTCTTTTACTCAAGAGAAATTATTAGATCTCTACCTCACCTGTTTGCTAAAGGAATGCAGAAAACATGATTTCAGATTGTATTTTTAAGGCAAACACTATTAGTTGTCTGCTCTTAATTCATTCCTGTTTCTTCCTTGCTAATAGATGCCTGACTGTTGATGTCCAGCCCCGTGTGATGCAACATGATTGGTAAGCCAATTATTACAACTTTCCTTTCCTAGTCTGTCTTGCAGCTCAGGGTAGCCATGTCATCCAGTTCTAGCCAATGAGACCTAGGATGAAATCTCTTGATGGAGTGTCGGGGGAAAATTTTTTTCTTGATAAAAAGAAACAAATGCTGCTGGCATTGTTCTCCCCTCATTCCTGCCCATTTCCCATCCCCCACTTTTCCTACTTTGAATGCAGATGTGGAGTCTAGAGCTTCAGAAGCCATTTTGCTACCATGAGGCAATAAGCATGAAGATAAAATCCAACACACTTTGGGTGAGAGAACAGAAAAATAAAAGGAGCCTACACCTTTGGCATTGTTGAGCAGATGAACTAATACCAACAGAGATAAACACTTATTTCTAGGTTATCTGTAATATGAGAAAAATAAGCCCCTATTTGTTTAAGCCTTCATTAGTCAGGTTTTCAGAAGCAGTCAAAAACCAATACACAGAGAGAAAAGAGTAGAAAACATATTGAAACATATTTAAAACTCACACCAGATTCCAAAGCATACCTCCCTTCATTAGTTGGCTGAACAGAGTCTGGGATATAAGACTTATGTGCATTTTGGTGTTCAATTTAAAGCTTTGAATTGTGAAGATGGGAAAAAGGAGTATAAGTCATTAAGTTAAGAAATGCTCTTGCCAGTTACTCAAGAAAAAGCCTGTGTGAGTTTTAAAAAGTCTTTTATACTGAATCATGAAGAAATAGAAAATTTGAGCAGATCAATAACAACTAAGGTGATCAATTCAGTAACCAAAAACCTCCAAATGAAGAAAAACCCAGAACCAGATGATTTCACTGATGAATTCTACCAAATATTTAAAGATTTAACCCCAATCCTTTTCCAGCACTTCCAAAAATTGAAGAGGAGGAAACACTCTCAAACTAATTTTGCAAGACCATTATTACCCTGATACCAAAGCCAGATAAGGACATTACAAGAAAAGAAAACCACACACCACTATCCCTGATGAATATCGATGCAAAAATTCTTTTAAAAAAATACTAGGAAACCAAATTCAACAACATGTTAAAAAATCATACACCATGATCAAGCGTATTTTATCCCTGGGATACAATGATGGTTCAAAAAACACCAATTAAGAAATGTGGTATACCATATTAATATAATGAAAGATAAAAATCATATGGTCATCTCAATAGATGCAGAAAAAGTATTCAACAAAATTCAACATCCTTTTATAATAAAAACTCTCAACAGTGGCTGGCCTCATGGCCAAGTAGCCAAGTTCATGCTCTCCACTTTGGTGGCCCACAGTTTTGCTGTTTCAGATCCTGGATGTGGACATGGCACCACTCATCAAGCCACGCTGAGGTGGCATCCCACATAGCACAACCAGAAGGACCTACAACTAGAATATACAACTATGTACTGGGGGAGGCTTTGGGGAGAAGAAGAAGAAGGAAAAAAAAATGAAAAGAAGATTGGCAACAGATGTTAGCTTGGGTGCCATTCTTTAAGAAAAAAACAAAACTGTCAATAAGTTGGGTATAGAAGGAATGTACCTCAACATAATAAAGGCCAGATATGACAAACTCATAGTAACATTATACTCAATTGTAAAAAGTTGAAAGATTTCCTACTAAGATCAGGAATAAGACAAGGGCCCACTCTCACCACCCATATACAAATAGTACTGGAAGTCCTAGCCAGAGCAATTAGGCAAGAAAAAGAAATAAAAGGCATCCTATTTTGAGAGCAAGAAGTAAAACTGTATCTAATTGCAGATGACATGATCTTATATATTACTTTATTACAAAGCCATAGTAATCAAAACAGTATTATACTGGCATAAAAACAGACATTTAGACCAACAGAACAGAATTGAGAGCTCAGAAAGAAAAGCCAAAAGAGTCCACCAAAACCTGTTAGAACTAATAAACAAATTCAGTGAAGTTGAAGTATATAAAATCAACATACAAACACCAGTTGTGTTTCTATACACTAACAATGAACTATCTGAAAAATAAATTTAAAAACCATCCCATTTATGATAGCATGAAAAATAATAAAATACTCAGGAATAAGTTTAACCAAGGAGGTGAAAGACCTGTACACTGAAAATTACAAGATATGATGAAAGAAATTGAAGACGACACAAATAATTGGAAAGATATCCTGTGTTCATGGATCGGAAGAATCAATATTATTAAAATGTTCATTCTACACAAAGCAATCTACAGATTCAATGCAATCCCCATCAAAATTCCAATGGCATTTTTCAAAGAAATAGAAAAAATAATCCTAAAATTTGTATTAAACCACAAAAAGACCCCAAATAGCCAAAGCAATCCTGAGAAAGAATAATAAAGCTGGAGGCATCACAATTCTTGATTTCAAACTTCATTACAAAGCTATAGTAATCAAAACAGTACTACACTGGCATAAAAACAGACACTTAGACCAACAGAACAGAATTGAGAGCTGAGAAATAAACCCATGCATATACGGTCAACTAATATTTGACAGGGAAGCCAAGAATACTCAATGGGGAAGGGAAAGGATAGTCTCTTCAGTAAATGGTGTTGCATATTTTCTACGTGTAGAAGTGGATACTCACATGCAAAAGAATGAAATTGGACCTCTATCTTACATTACTGACAAAAATTAACTCAAAATGAATGAAAGACTTAAGTGTAAGACCCAAGACTGTAAAACCACTAGAAAAAAACATAGGGGAAAAGTTCCTGACTCTGGTCTTGGCAACAATTATTTGGATATGATACCAAAAGTAAAAGCAACAAAAGCAAAAATAAAAAAGTTTGACTACATCAAACTAAAAAGCCTCTGTTCAGCAAATGAAACAATCAGCAATATGAAAAGGCTGCCTACAGAATTGGAGAAAATATTTACAAGTGATCTATATAATAATGGGTGAATATTCAAAACATATAAGAACTTATACAATTCAATAGCAAGAAAACAAACAATCTGATCAAAAAATTGGCAGAGGATTTGAATAGACATTTTTCCAAAAAAGACATACAAATGGCCAATAGGTACAAGAAGAGATGCTCAAACTCACTAATCGTCAGGAAAACGCAAATCAAAACCACAATGAGATATCACCTCATACCTGCTAGAATGGCTATCATCAGAAAGACAAGAGATAACAATTTTGACAAGGATGTGGAGAAAAGGGACCACTTGTACACTGTTGGTGGAAATGTAACTTGGTAAACAGTACAGAGGTTCCTCAAAATATTAAAAATAGAACTACTATATAATCCAGCAGTTCCACTTCTGGGTATATATCTGAAGAAATTGAAATCACTATCTTGAAGAGAAATTTGCATTCCCACATTCTTTGCAGGATTATTCACAATAGCCAGGGTAGGGAAACAACCTAACTGTGCATTGATGGATCAATGGATAAAGAAGTTGTGGTATATATATACAATGGAATATTGACAATAAGACAAATACTGTACATTCTCTTTTGTATGTGGAATCTAAAAATGCCAAACTCATAGAAACAGAAAGTAGAATGGTGCTTTTCCTGGGCTTTGGAGTAGGGGAATTGGGGAGATGTTGGTCAAAGGTTACAAACTTCCAGCTATAAGATGAATAAGTTCTGGGGATCTAACGTACAGCATGGTGATTATAATTCACAATATTGTATTACATACTTGAAAGTTGTTAAAAGAGTAGATCTTAAATGTTCTCACTACACACACACACACAAATTATAATAACGTGAGAGGACAGAGGTGATAAACTACCCTTATTGAAGTAATTGTTTCACAATATATTTGTGTATCAAATCATCATGGTGTACACCTTAAACTTACATATGTTATATGTCAATAATGTCTCAAAAAGCTGGAAAAACACACACGTACTCTCTCCCTCCGTGAAGAGAAGCAGGTCTGTACCTCCTCAAGGTGCTAGGGCGGATAGCACCACACCAGCAGCATCTTAATGAGTATTCACTGAGAAGCCCGTGCTGGTCAGGAACAAGACAAGATTGCCCGCTGTAGCTAACATTTCACTGGAGGTATTGCTCAATTCAATTGCATGAGAGAAAAAAAATAGACGTATAAAAGCTGGAAAGAATGAGGTCAAAATTATGACTATTTATAGATGATATCACTGTATGACTGGAAAACTCATGAGAATCAAATGACAAAAACAACTGTAAATAAGAAAATAATTAAGAATGTTGCTAGGATATAAAATTAAGACATGAAAAGAAATAGTTTGTAAAAAAAAATGTCTTACAGTTACAAGAACATGGGTACTACATTAGATGGGACTAGTAGTCAGACATATAATACTAGAATGCTGAGATATTACTCTCACATGTGAGATTTTTAAAAAAATTACCTATGATTGAGAACAGGATTGGTCATCAAGTCTGGGGCATGGCCAAAAACATGGTCCAGGCCTCATGGGTAGACTTAAACAATGGGATTAGGGAAGATAAGTCACTGACAGAAATTGTCCAGAAAGAGTTTTGATAAAGTTATGGCTTTATAGATCCCTATCAACCTATTATGGGGATTAGAGATGTTTGATTCTTAGTTTTTTGAGGGTTGGAATATTTGGAACCCCCTCATCAAATGCCTCTCAGTATTAGAAGTTAGACAAGCCCAACCATTGAGCCGAGCCAGAGCATATTAAGAAAGAGTAAATGTTTGGAATCAGAAAACCTGGGTTTAAAGTCAGAGCTCTGACACTTAATAGCTCATTGACCTGGGGAAAATCACTCTGATACTCAATTTTCTCCATGAATATAATACTACTTTTCCTCGGTTCCTCCTACGGTTTTTGCTAGGCTGAGATAAGATAATGTATGTAAGATCTTTTTGTATACTGTTAAATGTTATGTGAATGGTAACTGTTATGATGATGGCAATTCAGATGCCCAGTGTGGTGCCTGGCTATTACTCAGGGATTACTAACCTCTCTTAATAACTTCCTTCTAAAAATCACAGCAGACTCTTGAACACTGTCATTCTATAAGCATCTCTGGCTGGGTTCAGAGAGCAAACAGAAATCTAGGGCCCAATTGCTCGAGTCATGGCTGTACTATCAGCTAGCACATTTCTGGTAATCCCTCAATGTTTCTGCCAACCTGAGGTGTGCATTTCAGCTCATAGACTCCTGTCATCTCTCAGAGGCTGAGAAATTTTTAGTGAGGGAAGAAAAGTCTAAGAGCCTTTTGTCTTCTTGTCCTTGAAAAGAAAACATAATTGTTTGGCAGAAAAACCATTCATAGGTCTGACAAAGGCCTAACATTTATGCTTCTAAAATGTGCTTATTGTGAAATAGTGCAGACATATAAAAATTTGTAACAATTTATAGTGAACATTCATATACCACCCACCTTAACAAATAAAACACCAGCAATACAATTAAAGCCCATTGGGACCCCTTCCAGATTACATCTCAGGTAACCAGAATCTTGAATTTTGTTGTTTATCTTAGAGGGCTTTTCTCTGTATTTTTGTTACTAACCAACATCAATTCTTTATAAGAACAGATCTTACTAGACTCTTCACAGTTCTATATCCCAATATTCCTTCTTCATCTCCTGTTTTAAAGGTTATAGCACTTCTTTTTAAAATTGTAAGTTTCTCACTATTATACATGTTTTTGACATCTCAAGAACTCAGTTTGGTGGAATATATATATTTTGGTAAAAAAAAATACATCACAAACACTCATTCTCTTTATACATTGCAGAGTGTCTCCCCCACACCTCCCCTCTTCCTGAACCTCTTCCCCCTTCTTTATTTGCATTGGCATGTGGACTTCTTGTTCCCACCAAATGAGTCAGTTGAGATAGAACGGATGTCAATGTCTTCTGAAAAAAAGATGCCATGCTGTCTTGTAAAGTCACATAAAAGCATTAGTTTGAGCCAACACTGAAAAAAATTGGGAGAGCTCACATAAAAGTCTGGATTTCTGGCTTCTTTTGAAAAATTGACAAGACTGGTAACACAGTGCCCACATTCCTAAATGGCAACAATCCACTTGAACCCAGTAGCAGCTGCCTCTTTTAGATGGGGTACTCTTCATTTTACCATACTCCTATCACTCTTTTTTTTTTCTCCCTGAGACTAAGACCAATGTCAACTGCCATTTTTTAATATACTAAGACTGCTGATGTCCCTCATGGTAAAGAAAAAGCTTTTTCTTTATCCATATCAGTACTATCAAAAGTGGTAAAACAAAAAATCAATCAAAAGGGCCACATCTACTCTGAAGCTACTCTCAAATAAACGCAGGAGCCTAGAAAAAACAGTGTGCTCATTTCACAATCACAACTTTAAGAGAAGTCCCCTTGTTCCTTTATCAATCAGATTTCTGTCTCTAAGCTCCTCGTCTATAACAATGTACTCCAGTCACCGCCCCTCCCATCCCTCCCCCAACAAAACCACTAGCCTCTTCCCCTGTCTAGATGCGTATGTGGTTTTAATATAGACTTGATGCAATGAGTGTGGAAAATGAGACAAGAGAAATATAGAAAGAGGATAAATATCAAAATACTCCCAACATAAGCTATAGCTTTAAATTTAGGAGTGAGGCACAGGGAATTGACACATAGTAGACAGTATTATTTGCAGAACAATTTCACAGAGGAGACCTACTTTAAATATGATTTATAAAGTGTTGCTGGTGAGATTAAGGTGTCTGCTTTTTCACCATCTCATCAGGAAGCCAATCTAAAATATGATGATGAAGGATAAGCTCTAATCTTGGAAATTATATTGAAAGGTAAGGCTGTAACAACTGAAGCACTTTGTGGACTAATAGGTAATATTAAAAAGGAAGAGAAGGAAAGTAGAAAAATTGTGTCTTTAGCTTGCAGCATCCAGAGAAAAAAGGCACTGTGTAGCTGGCAGATAGACACAAGAATTCCAGCCACTAGCAAGGTGTACTCTGGACAGAGTAGGTATAAATCTTTTGGCTTTTGCATAAATTATTCAAATACCTTGTCTCTGGCTTCAGGCTTAAGAAAAATCTTCTAATTATTATTTTGGGTAGTGTGTGTCCTACCTAAGAGACATGAAGACAATTACTCCCTGATGTAAGAACATCTGATTTACAAACAACTGTACCTTTGGAATATTTTCTCAATATTAGTCACATCCCTGTTTCACATACCACTGTTCCCATATGCGATACCCCTGCTGTTTGTTCTTCTATTGCAAGTCACACGAGAAGTGAGGTAGAGAGGTGGGAAATTAAATGTATGTGTACCTAGAAGCATCAACCTAGCCTCAGGTGACTGCTCCTATAGCAGTCCCCCTCTTCCCACGTCTTCTTCCCTATTCCCCTCTACTGTCTCTGTCATGGGAGGAGGAGTGTCAAGGGAAAGCTGCTGCCACAGGATAAATGCATTCTTGATATCTTTATGTAAAATGCAGAATGTCTTTTCCTATATAAATAATACTATAAACTGTAGCTAAATGTAATTGAAATAGTACTGAAAGCACCATACTCAAGCATATTTTTGGGTGGATCGATCTTTTTGAATTAGCCTGGGTCTCCAAGTATGATTGAAAAATATATTCTACACTTACAAAAAAATCTATGTACAAATGAGATTTTGGAAACAATTTGTTTCTGAATTTGGGAAATGTCTTTGCTCTATTATAAATTATTGCTCATCATTAATTTATAATCACCCTGGCTTCATTATCCTTGATTTTAAAAAAAGTGTATAAGGAGACCCGACCTCCTCCAGGAGTTAGGGAAGACTAGGGAAGACTAATTTGGGGCCTGAAAGATGTGTGAGTTAACCACTTAAACAAATGGAGAACAAGTACACCTGCTGAAGAGGCATTATCTGCAAAGAACCTGAGGTGAGGAGGAGCTTGAGGTATTGGAAGAACTGAAAGGGGGCCAGTGTGGCTAGAGCATATTAGTATGAGCTAAGGATGGAGTGGTAGGCAAGGGCTAGATCAGGCAGGATTTTGTAGGCTATGTCATAGATTTTAGACTTTGCTCTAAGGTCAATGGGAAACCATTGGAGTATTTTAATCAGGAGAATGACATGATTAGATTTAGGGTTAGCTCCAGTCTATAATGATTCCATAAAAGTGTTGCTGTCCCCCTCAAATTAGCCTGTAGCAAATAGCTGCCTCACTCCACTATACTACAACCAGCAGCATGCTATATTTTGCATTTCTACAGCATAACCAGTAGCATTGCATATAATGCATTTCTAAGTCCATTCCTGGAGTGAGCCCTTAAAATATCACTGTGTCCCACACTGCCTCCTAGAAAAATTGACTTGAACTTCTCGGCCTAAGGAACGAATACAATGACTAATGCTTTCTTTATTTCATCTTCAGTCTTTTAACATCTAAATAATTTATCAATTTTTCCACTAGCCTCTAAACTCCTTCCTAGAAGTTTGACAGGAGTTCAGAATCTGTGTCAACTCTTTTAGGCCACTAGGAATTAATTTAGGGAACCGAAGTAGCACTTTATTAGCAAACTGGCATGGAAGTCCTTTTCCTCATCCTTGTATTTGTTTCTGCATTTGGGCTATTGTGCAAAGTGGCAGTTACTTAAGGCTTTAGAAAGTAAATGCAGTGTCCAGATTGCTTACTTTATGACAAGTGAAAGACTCTACTGGGAGAATTTTGTTCATTATAAAATGCTTTATATTATAAGCATATTTAGAGACTCTTTGGCATCAGTTCCTCTAAAAAAATTAAATAAATAAAAGTAACTAAATATAATTCAAACCCACCCGACTTGTGCCATTGTCTTTTTCTCGCATGTGCAGAACTCTCTCTTATTATCCAGAGAGCTCAGCCTGTAGAAGCAGTGTGTGTGGGGGCGGGGTGGACAGAATGAGATTTTGGCCCTCCATTGCAAACTGCTGCCTTTTCAAACGATGCACACATGCTTGGTCCATCTGTCTTCAAGGACTCGGCAGAATAGTCAGTAAAACTTTCTATTCAGTGTTCGAAGCTGCATTGCCAAATATTAATAACTCATTTTATTTATAACTGATTCTCCAAAGTAGGAAAAACAGGTGGTACTCATGAAGAACTCAATAGTAGCCAAATTTCAAAGGTCAGATGCTGCAAGTGTGGAATGAGAGAAAGCATTTTGTGCTCATACTCTTACTGTAAAAATGTTTGCCTGTGGTTCCTTTTCTCAATCATAACACTAGTAATTAAGACTACCGAGGACCTCTCTTTGGAGCTGCCCCCACCCCCTACATCATCATTCTCCAAGAAGTTCCCAGGGTGAAGACATCAAAACATACTCATGGTCCTTCATTTACTTCCACACAGTCTTGCTCTGATAAATTATGGCCATCTAATCTCACAAATTGATCCATGAATTGTTTTGGTGATGATTAGTGTTAAATCTCTCCTGGAGATGATGACTACAAAAAATAATGTCTATAATGGTGAAAGATTCCAGCTATGTGACATGTTAGTAAGAAGGATAATGTGGACAGACAGGATCTTCCTCTTGTCAGTCTCCCATCCTATGGTCATGAGAACAACAATAAACTTCCAAGGAATCAAGAATAGAAGAGATGCCAGGAGACAGCTTAATGAAGTTCAAATTTTCAAAAGAGCTTTCCAGTGTCCCTCTTTCCTTCTTTTCATAACAACATTGATTTTCTTTTGGGAAATTATCTCTTTCCACAGTGAAATGGGATATTAGGATGGTTGATGTCCCCTAGCCATGGAATGGGCATGCGACTCAGTATAACCAATGAATTCCCAGGCCCTGGATGGGCATCGAAAAGACTGAATTTGTGTGGATTTCATTCACCTCAATAGGGGTGCCTTTAAGAGGCCATTCATTCATTCTTACTACCAAGACACCCAGAACTGCTCTGGTTTTTTATCTTTCTGAACCTGGTTATTAAATCTTCTCTTTTTAGGCCTCTCAATGAATTCCTTTTATTGCTTAAGTTAGCTAGAGTCAATTTCTGTTGTTTGCAAACAAAAAACTCTGATTGATACAAATGTTAATTCTAAACTGGTGAGTATGGTATTCATCATGTAAGATTTTAGGGATATGGGCAGTCATTAGTATTATCCACCAAAACTTTCCAAATCCCCTACCATTTATGTGGTAGGACTGCTCTTCTTAGTCCCCTTTGAAGGTGTGGCCATCTTATTTTTTTTGGCCAATGAAAAGTGATGGGAAATGATATGTAGCATCCTAGGTGGAAACTTTAAAAAGTCACTGTGCGATTTGCCACTGTTCTGGTGATCAGGGAAGCTCATGTCCTGCTGAAGTCTATTAGCATGGGCATCTGAATGGCTATGATGAGGAGAGCTTCTTTGGTGATCTGCAGAAGGCTTATAGCACGAGGTAGATAAACTTCTGTTATATTAAGCTATTGAGATGGGGGGGGAGGTGTTACTGACTAATGCAAAAGAGACTTTAGAGGATGTACAAAAATGGATAGTTTTTTGGTTCCAGCATGGAGTCATAAAGGAGGAGACATGTTGGATATTTTATTCTCTCACTTTTAAAAATAAGAGTCATTAGACTAGAAATATAAGGAAAGTGAAAAAGGCTGGCATTTCTCCAACTTAAGTAATAATTAAACCCTATTAAGAGGAAAGAGAATAGAATCTATCTAAATTATTTTTATTTTAATGATAAATATAAATAAAACTATATACCAAGATCATCCAATATGAATGCTAATAAAGCTATAAAACCAATATTATTTGCATTTATCTCATTAATTTCATGTGATAGTTGATATTGTTTAGATGAACTAAATACACTGCTAAGCAAGTGAACGTGGTACCAACTTCCATGGGTTTGATCTTCCCATTCTACCACATGCCATGTGATGATTCAGGTCACCCACGTCTTTTCTTTATTTGAAACACTGCAAAATCATCACTTATAGAGGACACAATGATGTCATTTGGCCTGCTTTTTGTGTGCATGCATCATTTACGTATTAAGACAGCTTCTGTTTTTTTTTAACTAACAATTAAAATAGTACTTCTTGGCACCAATGTGAGGATGAATGCAGACCCAGGAACAGAAGTGTGGCAGTCCTCAAGTATAAAGAAGTCATCCAAATTATATTAAATATGTCTGTATTGATTTTAAAATATTTTTATTAAGATGAACGGACAACATTAGAATAATTATCATATAGAATTTGAGGACTTCTAAGGTTATATCTGTGTACTACTAGGGGCAAGATATGCTAGTCTGCAAAACATTGAAATTGATATAAAATATCCAAATTTCAATAAAGCATGGCATGTCTGACAACACTGGACATCCTTACGGATGGACAAGATAACGAAATTATCAAGCCATACCATAGGTAGATGTTTATTAATGGGTCAGCATCAACCTGGAGGGAGGTCTCTAGTGGCATGGTTTAGAGCTCTATCCTGAGACTTGTTTTGTTCTATAACTTCATCCAAGTCACAAATAAAAATATAGAATATGTGTTAGTCAAATATATCAATGATAAGCTGGAGATGAAACCAGATATGTTGCATAAAGAAGAAATATTCAAAACAACCTCTAAACCATCTCCCTCCCAAAATTTGATTCTTATGTAATCAGATGTCTATTCCACCCACTACTCCGCCTGTTTTCAGTCATGTACTGACCCCCAAAAGATCACTCCTCCTCATTTCTGTCACTCTCTCCAATAATACAGCTGTCTTGATTCTTGATAATTTCTTTACACACATAGATGATCCTTCCAATTACCTGATTTTTCAGTTTCTTGAACCCTCTCTTCCAATGACCTTGTCTTCTACCTTACCTCAGCCACTCTATAGGTCATGTCTTAAACCTTGTTTTTGTCAGTAACTGAAACCCCTGCATGATTTCAATTTCAAGCTTTCCACGCTGACTACCACCTCCTCTAACCTCCAGTTCATTTCGTCTAGTATCTCAATTCCAACAATCCTTTGAACCTACCAGGACCAAGAGTATCTATTTTACTTCCTTTTCACTGTCTCATCACTCTTCTTCACTTCCTTTGTTATTCAGCTTGAATTCTGTAGTGAATCATTATACTAACTCCCTTGCCTATACTCTCACCCTCTTTCCACTTTCTCACTATATTGTTTTCACTTGTCTTCAATGCTGGTTAAAACCAATTTTATGCCTCTTGCATGTCTGTACTTGTTAAGTTGACATGACTAAAGAAAAACACACGATGCTGACTGGTCTCACTTTATGTTCATGATCATTAACCTTAAGTGGACCCTTAATGTTGCCTAGCAATTTATACTTCCACTATGTTAGACTTAGATAATTATTTCATTCCTTCTCCTTTCTTCTTAAACCTCCTCCCTCATCGTTACTCTTAATTTATGATCTTTCTTCCTCTTCTCCTGAGAAAATAGAAGCAATACTTAAAGAACTTCCAAAAGCAACAACACCTTTTCTATCTACCCTAATGCATCTGTGACCATATACTATGCTTTCTCCCCTGTTACTATGGATCAACTCTATGTACTTCTAGATAAGGTCAGCCCTTCAATTTGTGTTCTAGATCTTTTTCCTTCTCTCCCACTCAAGGGTATCTTCCAACTATTCTCCTCACTTCTCATGCATCATTGATTTCCTCCTCTCTAATGGATTTTTCCTAAGAGTAAACAAACATGCTGTTTTTATTCTACCTCCAAAAAGAAAAATCACCTTCTCTTGATCTCACTTCCCTTCCAGCTACATGTCCCTTCTCTTCTTTCCTTTATAACAAAACCCAAAGAAAAAGATATTTATACACTTTATCTCCACTTCCTCTGTTCCTATTCTTTCCTGAATCTGCTCTAAAGAAGCTTTTGTTTTTGCCACTCCACCACAACCACTCCTGTCAATATCATTCATGACTTCAAGTCTTCATCTTATTAGACTTTCAGCAGAATTTAACACAGCTGAGCACTCCCTCCCCTCCCTTGGCATGCAGAACACACTCTGTTGGTTTTTCAACTACCTCACTGACTGCTCCTTTTCATTCTCTTCTCCTAGTTATTACTCACTTCTTTATGTTGGAATGCCCTAGGGCTCAGTCTTTGCACCTCTTCTCTTTTCTATCTATACTCATTCCTTTGGTGGCTTCATCCAAAATAATGCCTTTAAATACCAACTAAATGCTGGTGACTCACAAATTTGTATCTTTCTAGTATTTATAGCTCAGACCTCTCCCCTGAATATATGACTTAAATATCCAACTACCAACTAACAGGTGCTAAAATATTAACAGGTCAAAAACTAAGTCCTAATCTGCCCTTCTCCAAAACTTTTTCCTTCCTAAGTTTTCCCCTGACCAGTTAATGGCAACTCCATTCTTCTAATTGCTCAGGCCTGAGACTATAAACTTCCAGTAATAGTGTACCATCATGCACTATTGGATTATCACTTATTTAATGGTTCATCATAGTAGTAAATTTTTTTCAATTATTGATCAACTACTTATCTCAATCTTTCTATTTTAAGGTATCTGGGACCAAGAAGCTAATCTCCATCTTTCTGGGAACCATAATTTAAGAGGGCTACAGGTATCTGGAAAGTAATAAGAGGAAAGTGACCAAGATATTGAGGGAAAGTAAAGCCATGTTTTATGAGAAAGAGTTGAAGAAACTGAGGATATATTTAACTTAGAGAAGAAAGAAATTGAAGAAGTGATATCTTATTAAATACTTTTAGAGTCCTTCATGTGGAAGGGTGATTACCACACTTGGACTATCCATCTTGGTTTATTTAGGCCATTAGAGATGTGACAATGCTTTCTTCTTCTGAGAATGGATGAAGTTGATAATCAGCCACTAGGAGAACATGATACTGCAAGACTTAGGTCAGTTAGTTGCCAAGATAGTATTTATATATATAACAAAAAAGGAAGGGAACAATATCTTGAGATGTTTTACAGTCTTAGTATCTTGCTATATGTCTGGAGGATTTTTGCATATTGCTACTTTGCAATATCTCTACTAGAGTATAGAGGAAGCCCATCATTCAGTGACCTAAAAGAAAACGTTTACTTGGGTATTATGATATCTCACATGAGAAAGAGATGGGCAGGGATCTCATGGGGAGAAGCAGTGATAGGATCATGTCCATAGAGCCAGACTCTATGTGAAACTTTTTGTGTCCAATCCTCTTAAGACAGGGGCTTCTCTTCTGCTCAGACGTGTAAAAGTTTAAGAAAAAGGTTATTTCCTTCAAGGGCTAAAAAACAAATGGGAGTTATATGTGATGTCTGTCACTTATTTTTCTGAACCTTTCACTCATGCTTTATAAAAAGAAACTATTATTTAACTTTTGATCTGGCAAGGAGAAGAGAGTCTTCCCCTGAGCTTCAGCTGAGTGAATTCCCAAGAAAACTTCTTTTAGGACCAATAGGTCAAAGTTGCAGAGTGACAAATTTTGGCTCCCAATAAAAACAATTTTATCATTTTCAGGATGTATTACTACTAGAGAGGTGATTCTCAACCTTGGCTGTATTTGGAATCACTTGAGAAGTGTTAAAAAATTCTGATTTCTGGGGCCAGCCCTGTGGCCAAGTGCTTAAAGTTCCATGTACTCTGCTTTGGCGGTCTGGTTCAGATCCTGGTCATGGACCTACTCCACTCATCAGCCATGCTGTGGAGGCATCCCACATACAAAATAGTGGAAGATTGGCACAAATGTTAGCTCAGGGCTAATCCTCCTCACACATACACACAAAAAATAATAATTCTGATTTCTGGGTCCCAACCCCAGAGACTCTGATTTTGGTCTGTAGCCTCATCATGCAGATTTTAAAAAGCTCCCATGGATGTTATATTGTGCAGTCAAGGTTGAAGGTCTCTTCTCTAGAGACATTTTACTCCCTCTTGCCATTGCTGGGGATAGGTGAGGGCAGGATGCTGAGGGGAAACAAGAGTGTTTCAGATACATGCTGGCTGACCACTTGGAGCAAATGTTGTTGAGATAATTTAAATATTAAACAGTTGATTGCAGTAGATGGCTTTTTATACCTTTCCCAACCTTGAGACTCTATCATTTTATATCTACCCACCACAATGAACATATATGGAATCAAAGAAATATATAAAAGGACAGAAATTCCACTGAGTTCTATAAATCTGGATGATTTTGCAAGTATAGCTGTATTCCTACTTGCTGCCTCTTTGGGTGGGTGAACTATTCTTTTATTCTGGCTGATCTTCAGTGCACATGACACAGTTTTATTAGATTACATTATGCACAGCATCACTGAGTCAAAGTGATGTTATTAGCTTGCTAGAAGAAGCTTCTTAACCAGCTGTGAGGGCTCGTTAATATACATTATGATGTTAATAGTGCACGTGAATATGTGTGAGTGGGTGGTAGAGGACAGGAATTTAAACCAAATTACAAATGTGAGAGAGACTGCAGCACATGGGGAAAAAAAGCTCATTGCCACGAGTCTCAATTATTTTTCACTATTTTCAAGGTCAAGCTGGCAATTTTTCACAACTCCTACCCACAAATGCCCTTCCTGATTGATTGACTCTTACAGCTAGAAGCTCTCCTTACACCCAGGAGGCAAGTCTGCTTTTTTATCGTATTAAAAAAACCAAAATGCCAAAGTGAAAATAATATTGAGTTTCTGTTTGTTTTTATCTGAAAACTGAAATACCATGCAAACTCTAAAGCAATGAATTTAGTATTAATTTCATATTTTTAAAGAAGTTTAAATGATTTAAGAAATAATATGCTGAGGAAATTATTATTTTTACTGAAACTAAATAAAGCCTATTACAACCCTGCTAGGTAGGAATCTTCTAATTCTTCCTTCCCACTTGATAAAGCATGCTCTCTGGCATGGCAAAAGAAAGAAAATCTTTCCTTCACCATTCCAATTGTAGAATGAATAAATATGTTCATTTATAACAGTGTAGGACTTTTTCTTATGGATATTTTTGTCTCCAAAATCAATCATAACTTGGAGAATCAGGGTAAATGATTATATTTTGCATATAGAAAAGGTGAAAGGTTTCTAGGGATTCTAGTTGTCATACTGATGAAACAAAGAGAAAGACATAGGAAGTTTGGTAGAAGTAAGAGAGTGTGGTTAAATGGGAGAAGAGAGGAACAAGGTGGGAGATAGGAGCTGTTAGTAGGAGAGAGGAACAAGGTGGGAGATAGGAGCTGTTAGTAGGAGAAATCCATCCTCAATTGCCAAAGGGGTGGGATGAGAGTGGGAAGCCATGGGTGTGTGCTGATGTTAGTATTGTCTTGAAGATTTGATACTAGGAGGACTAGGACATTCTCATTTAATGACTTCCATTTTCTCTATTCAGGGCAATGCCATCACCTGGGGTTGCAATGGGAGAGGAGAAGTTAAAGGGTTGAAAAAGGAAATATGAAATAGTTGTTGCAGACTATGGACTTGTTCAATTGATTATTTTATCTTACTCTTGGATCTTTAATGGTTTGTTCTCTGGTTTTACATCTCTGCCCCAAAATATTATTCATTCCTATCCCTTCCAGCCCCTCCTTTTTCACTTTTTCATTTCCTCTGCTTTCTCCTTTTCCTTTACTATCATACTTCTTGAAATAGTAATTTATGATAACTATCAATTCTTGCTCATATTCCATTTTCTCCCTAAATCCTTAGAGGTTGGGAAAAGGAAGATGATACAGTGAAGAAGGTGAAAGAGACCTCAAAGAAGTAGAAGGAAAATCAGCATAGAGCTGTGTTGGGGAGCTGGGTATAGAAAAAAGTTCAAGAAGAGCTAAAACCAACCTTGTCAATTCATTTGCCTCTTGTTCACTGAGGCACCTGAAAGAAATAATTGGTTATTCTTTCAATGCAACCACAGGGCTCTGCTTATACCATTCACATTACTCTCATAACAGTTTTATAATTGTCTGTCACCCCCCCATACTCAATTATTATCAGCTTTTCAAGTCAGTATTACTCTTTTTGTTTTTTGTCCCCTATAACATCTAGCATTTTACCTAGTGCAAAATATGCATGCAATGCATGTTTGTTGAATAAGAAAAGCATTTTATCTAATTTGTGGCTTAATTTCATCTTCAAATCCAGGTTCAAAATTCTAGCATGTATCATGAATATCATGTAAACTCATTCATTCAGTAAATATTTATTGAACACCTATCATGTGCCAGACACTATTGTAAGTGCTGGGGATATAACCATGAACAAAACAGACAAAAATTGATGTTTGTAAGCCATTTTAGAGATTATAAAACAGACTCACATCTATTTTTGGTATTTTTCCTCTTTTCTCTTCCTGTACTATCAAAGGCTAAGGCTTTCATCAAGCCTGATATGCATAAGGGGAATAAGGGTCCTTCCGCATCACCTCCTTTGCTTCTCCTATCCTTCGGAAAATGCTTTTGTAGCTACTCCCCTTGATTTCTTCAGCCTTCTTCCTTTCTTGGACTGTGGCAATCTCTGTAAGAGTTGATGAATTATAAATATGGTAACCACATTTTTAAATGTACAACTCAGGGCACATATTCTTAAAAAAGGTTTATTTTTTCTTATTTGTAAGTGAATTTAGATCAACAGTCTTAAAGTGGTATAAAATTTAAATCACATTTAATTATACATATAATGAATTTTATATGTATAAATAATTATACATATAATGAAAAACCATCATTAAAAAGTATACAATTACATGAAGAGAAATAAAAAAATTCAGCCAAGACATACTAGTTAATACCATATTTGCATTGTCATTTTCATCATCTGCTGTTGAAATGACAGCACATTATTCCTCTCATACTTGTTTAAAGAACTCAGCTTGCTTAATAATTGTTTATTGTTTCCAGTTTTTTTCCAGCATTTCTTGGCAAGTCTCTGAGTACTTCATATGGATTATCAGGAAAGATTTTACAATATCAAAGGCTGCCAATGGTTATTCCAATCTTCAAAAGTTGTTAACGAGGAAAAAAACAAAAACAAAGACCAAGCAAGCAAACAATAACAGCAACAACTCTCCTCCATCCTGAAGTCTGGACAAAGAGAGACTGAGTTTACACATTTCTTTCTATTTGGAAGAATAATGTTTCCATGCTGAAAATCTTTAAACATATTCAACCATTTTTGATCTACAGATACATTTTCCTTTGTCCCATTTTGCTAGGAAGTTCTCATTAAGATATGACCTAAGAACACAGTGTTCATTAAACAGGTAATATGACTAAGTTAACTGCCTATTTTCTAAGATTTGCCATTCTGGGCCTCCCCAACTAAACCTAGCCAAGCTTATAGTTTCTATGAAGATTTCCTTTCTAAAGGACTAGTTAACTATTAACCTATGAATACCAAGCTCCCTACTTCCCAAGGTCCAAATCGTAACAAACAGCATTTGAGTAGTTTTCATGTTAAGGTCTTTTCCTTTAGTGGTGAAATTAAAATTTTTTTCTTACAATTTTTTTATGATCACCAATAGTCATATGAGATTTTTGGTGCTGAAAAATAATAATAGCTAACACATGTGAAGGGTTTCCTATGTGCCAGGCAGCGTGTTGAGTGCCAGCATGAATTCTCTCAATCTTCACAGCCATCCTACAGGGTTGGTAATTTTATCTTCCTTTTATAAATAAGAACATTGAAACACAGAGGAATTAAATAACTTGTTCAAGGTCACACTGAGTAAGTAGCAGACTCAGGTCAGTCTGAAATCAGAGTTCCCGCTCTTAAAAATACACTATTGTGTATCCCCCCCCTTCCCCATAGGTTTTGCCACTCAAATTTAAAAACGGCATCATGAAAAACAGTGGTATTTGTTGAGAAACTCGATGGTTTTTGAGGTAGTTTATGAGAACAATGGTACAGAATATTTCAAATAGAAACTGTTACAGAAAATTCAAGAATTTTAGTCTCCATAATTAAAGCACATTAGACACAGACATACTTGAAAAACTACGCAAAACAAAGTAATATTTGCATTAAAAGAAGAATTATGGCTAAAGACAATAGAGAGTGGGAATAATGGGGAGGAAGGAACAAGGCAGAGAAATAAAATTTGTTTTTCTAACTGAGGAGAGCGAGAAGAAGCTATAAATCACTTTGGCCGTTACTGAAAAGATACTTGTAAAGTTCCTCAGCTTGGCAAAGGTTAAGAGAACAACAACGTTTTGTCAGCCCAAGCTAGCTAAGGAGCTGGTTGAAACAGAAAGCTTATCCTACATGGCCAGAGAGGACCCAGTTAAAGGGTTCTCTCTTGCTTTAGAGTCTGCAACTGGGCAGGCAAGAAGTCACGCATCCTTCCCCTACTCTCATGACTCTGTTTTGGAACTTTTGTTTATGGTAAAGCGAAGTCAGGCTGGCATCCTGGTTTATTTTCTAAAATGCTAGTGTGCCAATTTTAGCAGAGGTAATAATTAATATGGACAGTTACAAAATCCTAACATCTAACCCTTTTTTAGCCATTATAAAAAAATTAATTCAGTAACGGCATTATTACATTTCATCATTGTCATCATGAAAACAAACCACATCCCTACTTAAACTGGTGCAATCATCACGAGTCATGGTGAATCAAAGCTTTAGGAAACAAAAGAGGCCAGGTCTAAAAGGGATCATTTCCACTTGTCTACATATTCCAAACCCAAGAAAGGCTGTCAACTCTTTGTAGTTTTTAGCATCTAGATCAGGGTCAGAGAATCTATGGTCTGAATCTTGCTCTCAGGTTCAATTTGTATAACAAATTCCAAGGGTTCACATCTCTATTTAGTCTAAAGTGGCAAAAACCCAATCTAGTTTGAAAAGTCTTAAATGTTCTTTTAAGATTTGTTTATTTTCCTATGAAATTATCCTTCTGTAGGTCTATCTATATTTCTTTCTCTACCCTTTAAGCTCTCCCTGTGCTTATTTTCTCACTTTTCCCCTCAAATAAAAATAACATATGACAAAATAATAATTTAAATTTGTTAATATAATTGAATGGAGGTTTATATTATTTTTAAATTCAGAAATCAAACATGAATTACTAAGTTTCTTTCTATCCTTAAAGTTCTGTGAAAACTTATATTTCTTCCTCCAAACTGAAATTACAAGCTTTATTGAATTATGTTTTACCTTGTCATGTTTTTCTGCTGTTTAGTTGATCATCCTTACCAATTCTTGTCATGTTGAAACTCTTTTTGAATTTTTTCAACATCTAAACAAAAATAAGTCAGTGTAGGTGGTATGCGATATCACTTTACAAAGGTTCATTGTAACATGAGTTCTCCACAGGAACCTAAGCTCTTAATGAGGGTATAAATTAGTACAATCTTTTAAAAATAAAATTTAGAACTATGCATGAAGACATATAATTCTGACCTAGTAACATCCCCTAAGAAAAATCTGATAGAGGAGTTCATCTAAGGAATTAATATATGCAAATTTTTAATATATGAGGCACATTTATGAAAAAAAAATCTGAAACCTTGTCACAGATTTAGTATGTGTTCTCTCCATTATTATATATGATAGTGTAAAATTAGATATAAATAAAATATCCAAGAATATGAAAAAGATAAAATATACTGCATAAATATCCATATGATTGAATATAATATTGACATTAAAAATGGTATTTCTGAAGAATATTTACTGAAATGGAGAAAGCTTGCAACAAAATGTTTAGTTAAAAAAAAAATCCAGGAATAAAAATGGTATATACTGGACACTTCCAATTTGTTTAAAAATGTCCTGAAAAGGCCTGGAAATAAATCTCTGGATTTTCTAAAGTTTCTATAATAAGCACACCTTACTTTTATAATCAGATATACATGCATGTGTATATAAATAGAAATATTAATAAAAAATGTGATCCCCAGGAATCCCTAATTGGGAGATGGATACTTTTTAAGATTCCTGTGTTTTTTTACCTACTGTAGGCTGCAGTTCATCTCTGTTGGCCAGTACCTACATGGATACCCTTTTAATCACTTTTTCAATGAAGCTTTGAAGTATTTAGGAAGAGAATGCAGTGAACTTTGACTAAATAAATCATATAAAGACAGAACTTTGGATTGGAAAGAACCTTAAAGATCATCTAGTCTAAACCCTCTTCCTCTCCTTCAATTGCAGCAACAGTCAATCCACAGATGCAAGGGACTTTTATATTAATAATAACAGGAAAATAAATTGAACTCTAAAGTCAATTCCTATAAACTATTTCACTAAAGTAAAAGAATAATGAAAATAATAACAATATATTTGTATAATGGTTTGCATTCTACAAATCATACATGCATACATAATCTCATTTGTTCCATATAATAGCCTATATAATAGCTTATATAAAGGAAAAACTGAGGATTAGAGGTTGCCAGGGCTTTTAGTGCCCCAGCTAGAAAACTCAGTCCTGTCCCAAAACTAAATCCCTTTCTCTTACCACATCTCAAAGTGATGGATGGATATGTGAAAATCTATTTTAAAAGATGTACAAAGAGCTGATTTTAATTACATGTTTAATAGCAAATATTTGAGTTTTGCCCTAGAAGGCATGAGTTCTGTTTGCAATTGTGTCCTTGACTGTGTGCTGAGCCATACTTTGTATGTTTTGGGTCAATCCTAATGACCCCTGGCTGTTTATCGGAAACCCCTGAGAGCTATGACATTATTTAATTAACCCTGTGGTCTCTCCCTTTGTGGGTTTGGAGTAGGCTGAATAAGAGATTTTAATGCTGGTTGCTATTTCCTGCCATATGACAGAAAGCTGACAATGATCAATCAGCAGCCCTCCCGAAGGATGTATAATAGAGTCAGAAAAAAGTCAGATGAAGATTTAGTAAGGAAGGTAATTCCTAAGCCTCTTGAAAGTTTTACCAGAAAGGATACAGGTGGAACCTATTTTTCAACTGTGTTTCCTTAGTGAAATTCTAACTCCCAGACTGGCAAATAATAAAGGATGGTGCTATAACTTGATTGAGGAGTCAGAAGTGGGTGATAAATTAGGTTGCTCAGCCTAAGACCCACTAACTCACAGGAAGCACACTGAAAATGTTCACACTTGCTAATGTAAATAATTGCCAGCCTGGCCTTATGGTAAGTCTTGCATCATCACCCTCCCCTCCACCCAAATTCTCCTTCCAGCTGTTCTGATATTTACTGAGACTACAGCCTCTCTAAGCGATTTAGTACTGCCTTGCTATGTCTAATTAGTTATTGAATAATTGATTTTCTTCTTTTTTAGTGGGATAGTCCCCTGGGGCTCTTAATATATTTCAAATTATAGTGAGATTTCTTGTGCGATAAGAACCTCTTACTAGCTTGCCATCTCAATAGTTCTCTGCTTCTAGTACTCAGTCCTCCCAACTCCCAAATGTCTTTTTAGTTCTAGTATCCAAACTCCTTAGCAGCTATTTTCCATTTTTTCTGTTCTGTCTGTTTTATCCTAATACTTAGATTTTGTAATAATTTCCTTTTCTAATATCAAATATCTGTATAATGGGATTTCTTTGGTGTCTCCAAAGAAATCTAATAGCATAAGTAAAGAGCTTTGGGATACAATTTATATGAGTCCAAATTCCTATTTCACAACCTACTAGATGTATGATGTTGGGCATACTACTTAACCTTTCTTTGCTTCCATTTTCTCACCTATAAAATGGAGTTATCAATAGCTACCGCACATGATTGTTGTGAGGATTAAATGAGAAACTAAATGGAAAATTGTTTACACAGTCTCAGCTCATAATAGATGCTCTCCTCAAAGAATGTTGAATTTGATTATCATATGGTTTTGTGAATTGTGCCCCCTTCCCCAGAATTCATATGTTGACGTCCCAACCCCTAGAATGTTACTGTATTTGGAGATAGTACATTTAAGAGGTGATTAAGTTAAAATGAAGCTATTAGGATGGGCCTTAATCCAATCTGACTGATGTCCTTATAAAAAGAGGAAATTTGGGCACATAGAGAAAAGACCATGTGAAGATACACTAAGAAGAAAGTCACCTGCAAGCAAAGGAGAGAGGCCTCAGAAAAAAACAAACCTGAGGACACTTTGATCTTGGGCTTCCAGCCTCCAGAACTGTGAGAAAATTAGTTTCTGTTGTTTAAGCCACCCAGTCTGTAGTATTTTGTTATGGCAGCCCTGGCCAACTGACATGCTCACTACTATACAACATATACTCATTGTTTCAGAAGAATTGACCCCTGCTTTTTTCTTATTTCAGGTCCTACTTAGTCCTCTAATTAGTATTAGGGCAGTGATTAAGAGCATGATCTTAGATGTTGACTTAGAAGTTAGACAGGCTTGAATTTGAAGGCTGGGTTATCTAACTAAGTGACCATGACTGAATTTCTCAAATGTTTCTGAGTCTCAAATCTCACCTATAAAATGGGGACAACATTTATCTCATAGAGTTATAATAAAGATAAAATTAAAAGAGATGCTTGTAAATTTCATAGTATAGTATCTGAATAACTAATAGAACTTATTATCTTTATATATGATGAACCATTTACACGTGTTTTGTCACTTTGGCTTAGATTTCTCCAAGTCTAGTCAGTTAAGCAAATATTCTCTGTGTGAAGTGCCACACATGTACATACTTTCTACAATTATTTGATTATTTTTTGCATGTGGAAAAGCAGCTTCTATTAGCTTCATTGTTGGCTTGAATCCAAGATCACAATCCCTTAAAGTGAGTTGTAATATATTTTTAGCATATATTCTAAAAATTCTTCCAATGTACTGGATTTATTTAAATGATTTAATGATTTTGTCCCAAAACCAAGCTTAGGCTATTTTTCTTTTTTGCAATTCATCATGCTTAGGAAGAACTGCAATTCTTCATTCTAGGAAGACATCATGGCTTATCAGAAACTCCTCTCCATGAGGTATTCTTCTAGTTTGCAGTAGAATGATCAAAGCTCTCCAGTATTATTATCTGACCTAATTATAAAATTCCCTAGATTATTTATAAGGTATATTTCATGGTCTGAATTCATTCCCTTTACCAGATGGTTTATAAAATAACATCTTATTTCTCTTTAATTAATTAAGGATGGAATTTGCTTCCATACACATTGTACTGCTCTTACCTTTTAAGATTTTTAGGCTATAGTTTATGCTGTCTCCTCACATACATAATGCACTCTGTCTCTTGCTCATTTGTATCCTCCTCTCAGTTTGTGAATTGGCATCACAATATCCTCTGTCCACAGGTTCTCTCTCTCTATGAGGCTGAAATTATGTTAAGATTTTTACTTGTCATTTGTTCAAATCAATATTTACTGGGCACTTACTATATGTAAGGTACTGTGCTATCTATTGTGGAGGAACAAAGATAGTTAAAATAGTCCCAAAGAGTCCAAAATGTCAGCCTAATCATATTTTATTTTTTTAGTTTTCTAATATTTGTTTGAAAGCATTGATATACTTTCACTTGGCTTTACTTCTACTTCTCATTCCTATTTGTTGTCCCATCCGAAGGGAGATCTACTCTGTTACCTCTTTTTAACTCAAGTAGGCCAATGAATTCCCTCTAGGGTCCTCAAGCAGAGTCTCTGTCAATTTGTTTTGTGTACTTGTCCTTCTCAGTTCTCTCTCAATTTATAGAATAAAAACCACTCCTTAGTTTGTTAAGATAGTATAGTGTTAATGTTGGATGGTTTAAGGGGTTTTCTTGCAAAAGTTACATCTCACTTTGCTGAATCAGAGTACCTTTCTTCCTCACTCTCATCAAGAAACCAAACTACCACTTGGTATAGGCTTGTTTCCATTTATTTGAAAATTAAGAAGTTGTCGATAGACTTTCTGATGAAGAGAAGGAGGACATCTAAACCCATTATTTTAGACAACAATGCCTACTACTCGAAGAGTTAGAGCAACCCCCCCCATCTTTTTTCTTTTTTTTTTTTTTAAAGAAAAGCCAGACTTAAAAAAGAGGAAAGCAAACCTCTTTAGCCTTAATAGGCACCCATGCTTGGAGGTGAAATGGGCTAGGAGGAAGAGAAGAAAAAAGTGGAAAAGAGAGTAAAGACAAAGATACATATTGTTAGAAAGCCAATCCAATAGAATTTAGAACCCTACCAAGATCTAGTTTATATTAGACATGGAGTTTGTTTCCACCCTTATTTTTACCTCTCCCAAACAGGATATAATTGGGTATCATCCCATAAATCTTTTACTAAAAACCATTAATAAACCAACGGTTCAAAACCCTTTAACTACCTTTTATATGTGAAACAGTGTGCCAGGTGCTAAACAAGATAGGAAAAATACACAATTCTATGCCTGCCTTCAAGAGTGTTACTGTCTAGCTGTGCCAATGAGAGACTACCAGACAGTACTGGGGGTCTTTGAGAGGTCTCAAAAGGAGTAAAATAGACATTAAGTACTGAAAAATTCAAAAGGAGAGAGGGAGCATTGAGCTGAGGATCCAAAAAACCGGGCTCTATTCTGTCTCTGCCATTTCCTCGCTATGTGACCTTGGGCAACTCATTTCTCTCTTTCAGGTCTCCCCTTTCATTTCTCTCATCCCTTTCCTCCATAAAAAACAAACAAACAGAAAAAAAAAAAAAAAAAAGAGAGAGAGAGAGAAAGAAAGAAAAAAGAAGAGGTCGTCCTAGAAGATTTCTAAAATGTAAGAACGTTTGGGATGATTGCTAAGAAGCTCTGTTGTGTTGCCCGGACTGAAGTCTACAGCTAGCTATGGCCCTCTGAGCTGCCCTTCATTTTCACAGATCAAGAAATCGAGGTATAGATTTTGCCTAACTCGGTAGCGAGTCAGAGATCAGAACTAAATCTTCCCATCCTGACGCTGTTTTTAAAAAATCCTGCACCGAACAGTGCATCTTTCAAAATGATTATCGTGATTCACAGAAAAAGCTTAAAATATATTCTTAACACGGTTTACTAAGTGAGAGAAAGAAAAAATAATCTTTGTATATGTGAAAATAGAGGGAAGGGGTAATTCTACGTATTAGAGGGAACACGGTGAGCAATTAATTCCTTAGTATCTGGAAGGCTGTATATTCCAAAACTCTGTTGAAGCACAATTCTCTCTGGCAGAGGTGACCCGTTAAGCCATTATGCAAGCAGCAGGGCAGTGAGGGGAGCCCAACAGATGCACCTGGGAGAGCGGGAAGAGGCTCATATAGGTATAAACTGCGAAACACTTCCCCAGTTCACAATATTGTCCAGCGCCTGACCTAGGGAAACCCTCCTGCAACCTCGGACTCAAGGAGCCCAAGTTCGCACGCTTCCAGGCATTCTATTGATTCACACTTGCGTCCTTCAACAGGTAGCGCCAATTACAACCCCCAAAGCACGGCCCCCCAGCATACTGGCCAATACCGCTGTCAATCAAATACTTCACCTACCTTTCTAAATTCTCCCCTCTTCCTTTCATTGGCTTTTTCTTCGGCCTATCCCCAATTTCTCCCGCGCCTCGCGACCGCAGAACTTGGCCCTGTGGATCCTAGGATTGGAGCCGAGGCTGCTCCCGCCCTTTGACGTCCCGGTGCTCTCCGCCCCTTTTGCCGGCCCCGGGCCGCCCGGGAAGGAGGGGGCGGGGCGGGCGAGGGGGCGGTTCGGGGCGGGGCTTGCCTCCCACGGCGGGAGGGCGGAGCCTGCGGTGGAGGCTGCCTGCTCGGTTAGGACCTCGGAGAGCGCCGGGCGCCGTGACCAGAGGGACTGGAGAGGCGGCCGGAGCCAGGCTGGACCGACGCCTGCGAGCCCGCCACCCTCCGCTCCCTCAGCTTCCTGGGCTGGCAGGCGGCTAGTGGCGGTGGAGGAAGGTGCCTAAGTCGGGAGTCAGATAGTCATACCTCTGGGACGCCGACGCCGCTGTCCAGCCGCGGCTTCCTCACACCTGTGTGTGTGTCTGTGAGCGTGAGCGCCCGCGCGCCAACGTCTGTGTGAGGGTGTTTGTGTATGCTCCGCCTGGGCGCGCGAACGTCCGTGTGAGGGTGTTTGTGTGTTCGCGCGCCCGCGGGCGAGAGCCCCGCGCCTCGGCGTTCGGCCCGGGGAGGGACGGCGGGAGCTGCGGCTCTGCAAGCCCAGCCGACTGAGGCGGGACTCGGGCCGCAGCCGTCGCCGCCCCTGCCTCACGTCCCCCAAGAGCGGCCGCTGTGCTGCGGGGAGAGCGGACGGCGGGCGAGCGCGGCGACAGCTGCGGGCAGAGCGGCGCGGGACGCGGGGGTGGGGGGGGGGGACGGGACGTTGAGGAGGGGAGAGGAGGGAGGGGGCTGGAGACGCGGGGAGGGAAGCGGGAGGCGGAGGGAGAAGCGGAGGCAGCCGGCGCCGCCGCTCGCCCCTCTCGTCGGCTGTTGCTGTGGGTCGTCCGGAGATGCTTTGGGGTCCGGGCTCTTGGGGAGTGGGGAATGGAAGAAGGGCCCCTCATTTCCTATTGAGAAAAAAGGAACATTGAAGATGAGGGGGGAGAGCCCAGAAGGTAGTGGCGGAGTAAATAGCGGCTCCCGGCTCCAACATCGTTTTTCTGAAAATAAAATATTCTGAGCTGAACCTTTAGAAGGAAAGCCCGCCCTTAAGAGAGACAGAATCTTGGTCTGTCGGACTCTGGTTTGATTGTATAATAATGATGATATAATGCTAATGACGATGATGACACTGCCTTTTATTTTTACCCCAGTGCTGATAAAGCGTAGCTACAGCTGGGGAAAAAGCCCTTGAAAATTTGATGTACCAGGAGCAAAGACCATGGCTTTTGGAATTGTGTTTTATTTTTATTTTTTGGAAGGATATGCTTTTTAGAATTAAAATTTGACAAAATGAAGGCTCATTTTTTTTTTAAAGTCATTTATAGCCAATGCTCGTAAAATGGGGACTGGCTACTGCCTTGACTAATGAAAAGCTAAACACTTTTACCCAGGTATAATTCCAGGTGTTAAGTCACCTTTTCCTTTGATTTTCTCAACAGTTTTTTAAAATGAAGAAGTTTAATTTCCGAAAAGTTTTGGATGGCTTAACTGCCTCCTCCCCCGTCAGTGGTAGCAGCAGTGGCAGTAACAGTGGTGGTGGGGCTGGAAGTGGTTCCGTGCATACAGGAGGGACTGCGGGGATTCTCAGAGAGGAGATTCAGGAAACCCTGACTTCGGAGTATTTCCAGATTTGCAAGGTAAGTTTTTGAATTGGCTTAACACCTATTATTTCTTCGTTTTACTGTTGTAAGGAAAGAAGGGTTAAACAACAAAAAAAAACCCACCAGGGACTGGAAATTGTTGAGATGCCAGAATCAGAGTCTGGTGCAGGGAACTCTGTGGATAGGTCAGTTTGAATTAATAAAGACATTATAGGCATCAACTTCAGCATCAATTTCAAAGCAATGGCAATTTTAGTTAAGGGGGAAATAGGCAAACAGAAAAAGTAGAATTTGCAAGATAATGTTAAGGCCCAACAGTGACAAAATTTTAATGTAATATTCATGTATAAGTAGTAAACTGAAGGAAGAAACTGTAATTATTAATCTCGTGTTGTCATTCAGAGAAGCTAATTGTTTTTTATTTCACTGTTCAGTATAAAATAATTAAAGCTATTAAGATGTTGCTAGAATTAAGTAGATAATAGCTAGATGAATCTATCCATTTAAAAAGATCTAACGGCATTGTTTTAAATTCGTTGTTTAAGATTCTGAATAAAAACACCACCAGATTCTTAAACTCTTAAATAAAGAAACAAACAAATGTCATGGGCTTAATACTTGTAAGAACTTGTAATACTTGTCAGAACTCAAAAATAGCCTGTGTTCAGGTTTAGTGAGGAAACCTTTTAGGTAATTGTACTTTAATGTTGAGCTTTTAATGAGTAAGCAAAAGAGTTTCTGGTGTGAGAGATGAGGGTTTACAAAATAAATATTATGTTAATATCTAGAAATATTGTTACATTTTCTGATGTAAAGTGGTTTACAATTTTTATTGTCTTTTTTTTAGCATAGCCTCGAAATGTACTTTAGACCTGCCATGTGCAATAAAATCTACACATGATTCACTCATATGTAGTTCATATGATACATTCATATGATACAGATAATTAGGGTTTTATAAATGTGTTTGAATAAATAAGAAATAGTACATTTTTAAAATAACAGAAATTAAGTATTAAATTTGTTGGTACTTCAAAAATTTTTTTGAAATTATTATTTTTGTAGTAAACAAATTATGTATAATGAGATGTTTCAATTATGCCTTAATCTCCATTCCCAGTAGGGTCATTATAAAAACATTAAATCTATAATCATTAAAATATTATAAATTAGTTTACATAAAAAATAGTTTATTTAGAATTAGATAAACAGATTAATTCTAACCTACTCTGGGAGGTTTGTGTACAATACAATTTTGTCCTAAATTTGAAATAATAGATATTTCGTCACCTTAGGGAGGGGCTTAACAGTGGTCAGGAGACAAATATGTAAAAGGTCCTGGAGGCCAAATTTGAACTGCTAGGCAGGGGAATTATGCCCTGATTCTCTAATCTTTGACATATTAATTTTTCCATTCCAAGATTCAGAAAAAAATTCCAAATTCTCTCAGTTCGTGAATGTGGTAGTGCTGCAGGAGAGTTTTAGTAGAGGTAAAACTGGTAAAGAAAGGATAGGCTTCTGAAACAGAATGCGTTCGGCTGTTGAGGTGAATGCAAGAGAGGAAAATAGGATATATAGTCATTTTCCTATTTATTCAGATAAGAGATAGTCATCAAAAGTGGCAGAAGTTAAATAAATACTATTTCAAAAGCATACAGCATGGTAAGAAGAGCACTGGCTTAGGAACCAGAAAATTTGTATTTTATTTAAAGTTCTGCCACTTGCCAGCTATATAATCTTGTGCAAGCCATTTATCTGCCTTGAGGCTTGATTTTCTTATTTGTAGTATGGTAATAAGTATTTCTGCTTTTCTTAGCTAAGAGGGTTATTTGGAAGATCAAACAAGATAATTAGGAGAAGACAATGTATAAATTGGAAAAAGCAATAAAATGTGTATTTATATTTTTGTTAAAGTTTTAAAATCACCTTGTTCTTGGTGGAATGACTATAACCAGTGGGTTATAATAATATTAGATAACAATTTTTGAGGAAATTATGAGGAAAGATAGCTATATAAGCTGAACACTAATAGTATTGAAATCTCACTAAATGGGCAAAGTACTATGGTATCTTTGGATAGGAATATAGTTAATTTTAGAAAAGTGGTTATATGACTGCACTTTAGGTTACCTAGACTATAATAAAATATATAAAAGTGGATTAAGAAATTCCAAAATTAGAACTGTTACTAAAATGGAGACTTCATTTGGACTCACTGATTATATTTGCAAAGAACACTCTATTCTGAATACTAAGCAGTTGGCACCTTCTGGGTACTTTACCTTTTCAACATGCCCAAAATTAAAGTATAAATCTAGAATCTGCCCTTTTGAAAACCATTTTCCTCTCTATTTTCTGATCAGTCATCAGATCCTATCTATTCTATTTCCTTAGTATTTCGGAAATTTATTCCCTTTTCACCATCTCCAGGACTTGTTCATTCCATCATATTTTCTTGCTTGGTCTTTTGAAATCACTTCCTAACTGATCTTCTCACCTCTTGTTTTACCCTATTCCGATTTGTTTTGTTATAATAATGGTTATTTCTGAATTATGTTAATTATGCATTTCTCTACTTAAAATTCTATCTTGGTTTCCCTAGAGCAGTGATGCTCTACAAACAAAAGTCTTATGTGAAATCCCAATAAATAACATCTATTAAAACAGATAAATGTGATACTTTATTGGCATACTCTTTTTAAATAAACTATAATAATAAATTATACAGCTAATCAATAAAAAACTTGGTTTTTATATTTGATTTTTGTTGTATAATTTTATCCATAGGCAAGTAGTAGGACATTTGTTAGCTTTAAAAAAGTAAAAGTAGAAAGCTACAACCTTTATAGCCAGTGACACATCTATAAGAAGTTCAAAAACAGAAATGATAGAAGAACTTTTTGTTCAAGGTCAGCAAAAAACAAGTTAATACATTGGTTTACAACAATCCGTTTGAAATGTAATATGTATGCATTTGAATGCTCATGTTCAGATATTTGTGAAATACATACATTAACTGCCTTTTCTGAACTTGAATTCTGTGAAACACAATTTGAAACCACTGCTCTGTATATAATAAACTTCAAACTGCTTAACTTGATCTGTATATAGAACCTTCAGAAGGGGTTCCTGTTTACCTTTCCATCCTCATTTCCTCAACCCCCGGAGCATACTGCATTCCCTGAAAGCATCATATTTTCTCCTATCTCACTGCCTTTTCTCAGTCTATTGCTTCTGACTAGAATATCTCTTCCAGCTTTAATATAATTGGAGAATTTCCAGTTACCCTTTACTACATAGTTCAAACATCACCTCCATAAAACCAGCTGTGACCACCGCCTTCCTCATCTACCTGCCCCAGGCAGACTTAGTTGTTTTTTCTGTTCTCTGTTTTCCTGTAGCAACTGGCATATACCTATAGTGTGAATTTAGCACTTGATTGTGATTAAAAAATTTTTTTCTGTCACTGTTATACTATGAACTCTTTGGGAGGCAATTGTATTTTGTTTCCTTATCATTCTTAGAGTGCTCACTTACATAGTGGTCCAGTGGTTCTCAACTCTGTCTAAAAGAGAGATTTCTAGCTCCACCTCAGTCTTAGAGAATCAAAGTCTCTAGGGATGGGGCCTACGAACTTGCATTTTTAAAAAAATCCCCACAGGAGATTCTGATGCACAGTCAGTATTGAGAACCATTGTAGTAGGCACTTGATATACTTTGGGAATGAAGCGGCATATACATGGTTGTTTGATTAATTGAAAAGACATTACAACAGAAAGTCATTAATAATGATATATATCTTACACATTTTATTTTAACTGAAAACATATAAATATACATCCATTTACTAAGCAATTGATAAACGAACCAAGATTTTTTTGAGTATTGGTTCTCTGATTGGAGTTCTGTGTGGACCGCTCTTCCATAAACCATCCCAAATTCATTATGTATAATTTTCAGCTTTAGTTTATTTAAAGTAGAATAAGAACTTATATGCTTTTGAAGCAAACTAAGTATCCGGTCTTTCTAGATGATATATATATGTATCATCTGACACAGTTTATACGTGTGTGTATGTGTGTAATCTATATACATATATATATATATATATATATATAATCTCTCTCTATATATTCATCCCTATAGTTAACTGGCCCACATCTAATTAAGCTGGGAACAGGAGAGTGAGTATTCTAGCTAGAGAGTTTACTAGTTTCAAGCATTCAATGAACCATTAGTATCAATCTGTGTTTTACAAAGAAAAAGGAGAGTTTTGTTAATCTGTCAGGCTGGCTAAATTAAAATTAGAAAGCTTCATCTGTAAAATATCCCATTTGACCTTCATAACAGTCCTGTAAGAAAGGCAAGGAAAGTGTTAATATTTTTATTTTACTGATAAGACTTCTGAAGTCAGAGAATTTAAGCGGTATTCTTAGGTCTCCAAGCTGGTAAAAGATATAGTCATCTTTCTTATTTATTAGAAAAGACAACATGATCAAATCCTCAGAAACATAGAGACTTTGAGGAGATAAAGAGACTATTCTGTTGACTCTCCATTCAAAATACATTCCAAATCTGACCACATCTCTTCACATCCACATCTGTTGCCTAGACTATAGTCTTCTAAGTGTTTTCCCTCCTCAGGCTTTATCTCAGTCTCATCTCATAATAGATAGGAGAATCCTTTTAAAATTTAAATCATATCATGCCATTCCTGTTCAAAACTCCCCAATGGCTTTTCATTTTTCTTAAAAATAAAGTCATAAGTCCTGTTATGTCTCATAAAGCTCTAAATGATCTGACCCCTGACAAGACATCATTTTCAATTGTTCTTTCTCTTACCTACTCTGCACCAGCTATATTGTCTTTCTTACCATTTCTCAGACATGATTTCTGCCTCAGGCTTTTACATTTACTGTTTCCTTTACATGGAACACTTTTCCCCAAAATAATTGTATTACTTGTTCTCTTTACATCATTTGCTTCTTAGTTCAACTGTTAAATTCTCAGAGAGATCTTCATTGACCACTGCTCACCCCCTTTACTCTCTACCCTTATCCTGATTACTTTTTCTTGATAACATTTACAACTACCTGTTACTAAACTGTATGTTTTTTGCTTGTTGTTTGCTTCTCCTATTGTAATGCAACACCATGAGGGCAGGGCTTTATTTTGTTCACAACTGTTTCACTACTTCATAGAACAGGGCCTGCCACATAGAAGACAGTCAAATATTTGTTTAATGAATGAATGAATAAAGAAGAGAAAGGAAGCTGATAGAGTGATGTGTTAAGAGCAAACTAGATATTACTCTGAACAGCCTCTTGGAAAAGGCTTTTATTAAATAAATTTTATATTGCATAAAGACAAGGAAGCCATTCAGTGAAAGAATGACACCACTTTAGGAACGTGGTTTATAATTTTCAAAAAGATGTGGGAAAGAAGATTGTAGAAAGATTCAATTAAATTTATTTCAGTTTTTATTGAGGAAGATATTAGGAACATTCTTGTTTCCAAATGGTGTTTTTAAGGGAACAATTCAGAAGTATTAGATTGACAATGACAAACACACGGGGTATTCTAGACCTAATTAACAAAATAGACAAAAATAAATATATTACCAGAACCAGATAGTATAATCCCTAAAGTTTTGAAAAACTCTTAAATTAGCTAACTCATTATTCATCAACATTTATGAGCTGTTTTTATAAATGGTCACAGTGTCAGAGCCAACATGTAGATAACTAGTGTAACTTCTGCAGGGAAATGGATTTGTAATCATGATTCTAATACCAGATGTAATATCAGATCTTCACAGATAAATAGGTGTACAATCAGAAATAGAGGTGTGGGCTGTGGAGAGTTGGGCTTTCCAGGACCTGGAAAGCTGAAAGCAGATTAAGTACCTAGATATCCTTGACTATTAGCTCTTCTTCAGGTTCTCCATTGTCTCTGCATTCTTCTAATTTCACATCATTTTACTTGGGAGGTTCTGTAACTGAGATTGGCATAAGACCATGATCACAGTTCCACATTTCTGCAATTTTCATTCATTAAAAGAACTATACAAGATTCCCTGAGCTGTGTGGACTTGTCTCATTCTATACTTATAAATCATTAGAATAAAATATAGTACAGTTGACACAGCAGGATAACTTATTATGGATAAAGCATCTGACAATGACTTCATGGTCCTGTCACCAAAATGGACAGTAAAGGATGGGCGTCTTTAGGAATAGTAATGGAGGCAAACCAGAAGAATTAAGCTACCTTGTTAAGATTGAGATGTTAACAAATTTAAGAATCAAAAAGAATTAAAATAAAAAATGTTTTAAGAACCAGAAACCAAAGGCAGATTATTCGGCACTCTAGGCTCTCTACTTTGCTTATTCTAAGAGCAGCAGGATGCAGGGGCAGGCTCGAGTAAGTAATTATAGACTTGTAGGAAGTATGTTTATAAATTTTTTAAGTTACTGTAGAAAACAATCACGTTTTCTCACAAAAGGTCCTTTGGTATTAGTATATTATCAGCAAATCGGGTTGTTGGTCTTATTTAGTATGGCAGTTCCTACATTCCTAAAAACAAACCGTGGGGCTGGCTCTGTGGCCAACTGGTTAAGTTCTTGCACTCTGCCTCAGTGGCCCAGGATTTCACTGGTTTGGATCCTGGGTGCAGACATGGCACTGCTCATCAAGCCATGCTGAGGTGGCATCCCACATGGCACAACCAGAATAACCTACAGCAAGAATATACAACTATGTACTGGGGGGCTTTGGGGAGAAGAAGAAGAAGAAATAAAATGAAGATTGGCAACTGATGTTAGCTCAGGTGCCAATCTTTACCAAAAAACCCCCAAACTCTGCTGTCATACTTTGTGTATGTCTCAATATAAACTAATTTAAAATCTTACATAATTTCCAAGTTTATCTATCTGTAGGATTATTACTAGTGATTAAACCGAATTTCTATTTCTGTAAGTTTAGTGCATGTCTGTAGACCCCCTTCTGCCTTCACTTGAAGATGTGCCTTTGAAAAATCATAGGGTTAAATTCCATAGTTTACTTTTAATGATAGAATGATTGTATTGATTTCCCACATTATAGCTCTATAAACTATTTACATATTAGTTTAATAGCAATGTTTGACTATATTCATTAAAGATTTCAAGTAGAAGCCCTATTAAGCTTTTGAATTTAGTTTTTTCCCATAAGAGAAAATTGAGTTTTTGTTATTACTTAATTGTCAAAATAATGATCTTTGTAAAAGATTTTGGTTATAGCAACAATTCTTTTCTTTTTTAATTTTAAAAAAGAAGATAACTTTTCTTAATTCTTTTTAATATTTGAATGACTAATTTTTTTTTCCAGGTGAGTTGCATGCTGCATTTTACTTTATTTATTTTTTACTTTTTATTAAGATTATGATAGTTTACAACCTTGTGAAATTTCAGTTGTACATTGTTGTCAGTCATGTTGTAGGTGCACCACTTCACCCTTTGTGCCCACCTCCTACCCCCCCTTTCCCCTAGTAACCACCAATCAGATCTCTTTGTCTACATGTTTAACTTCCACCTATGAGTGGAGTCATATAGAGTTCATCTTTCTCTATCTGGCTTATTTCACTTAACATAATACCCTCAAAGTCCATCCATGTTGTTGTGAATGGGACTATTTTATCCTTTTTTATGGCTGAGTAGTATTCCATTGTATATATATACCATACCTTTATCCAGTCATCAGTTGATGGGCACTTAGGTTGTTTACACGTCTTGGCTATTGTAAATAATGCTGCAGTGAACGTAGGGGTGCATGGGACTTTTGGAATTGCTGATTTCAAGTTCTTTGGATAGATACCCAGTAGTGGGATGGCTGGGTCATATGGTATTTCTATTTTTAATTTTTTGAGAAATCTTCAGGCTGTTTTCCATAGTGGCTGCACCAGTTTGTATTCCCACCAACAGTGTATGAGGGTTCCTTTTTCTCCACAGCCTCTCCAACGTTTGTCACTTTTTGTTTTGGTTATTTTTGCCATTGTAATGGGTGTAAGGTGATATGCTAGTGTAGTTTTGATTTGCATTTCCCTGCTGATTAGTGATGATGAGCATCTTTTCATGTGTCTATTGGCCATCTGTATATCTTCTTTGGAGAAATTTCTATGTCCCCTACCCATTTTTTGATTGGGTTGTTTGATTTTTTGTTGTTGTTGAGCTGTGTGAGTTCTTTATATATTATGGAGATTAACCCTTTGTCAGATATATTGACTTGTAAATATTTTTTCCCAGTTAGTGGATTGTTTTTTGTTTCAATCCTGTTTTCCCTTGGAAAGGCTAGTTTTTTTAACATGTGTAGTACACGTGTTTTTATTTAAAAAGATATATATTAAGTATACAGGGGAATAATTTCCAATTTTCTAAGTAATGCTAAAATTTATTTATGAAAACAGGTAGAAAATCAGTGATTAAGTTTTAGAAAGCCAAAAATAGAAATTATATTTAAAGGATTTAGTGAGGGTAGTTGTAAAGAATAGACTATAAGAACCTCCACAAAGTACATAATAGACCCATTTAACTTGGTGAAATGGAGCATTCACAGTCACTGAAGGAATACAACAAACAGATATTTTGACAAGTTTATTGTTCAAAAGATATCTTATTTGTTATACAACGTTAAAAATGATTAGGACATAAACTGTTCTCAGCCAACTGACTATAAAAAGAGTGAAATAATGCTTTTTGGTTGATTTATCAACAAAATCACTTAAGATATTTTCTGGACTTATGTAAGATATTAGAAAGAAGAGGGTGTTCTTAGTTCTATTGGAGGCCCCAAATTAAAAGTTGATATTGAGGGGCCCGCCCCGTGGCCGAGTGGTTAAGTTTGCATGCTCTGCTTCAGCAGCCCAGGGTTTTGTGGGTTTGGATCCTGGGCACGGACATGGCGCCGCTCATTAGGCCATGTTGAGGCGGCGTCCCACATGCCACAACTAGAAGGACCACAACTAAAAATATACAACTATGTACTGGGGGGCTTTGGGGAAAAAAAAGAAAAAGAAAATCTTAAAAAAATTTGATGTTAATGGTGTATAGAATGATTTTGAATAAAATGGTATATAATGATGATATACAATGAATATAATGAATTTGAATTTGAAAACAAATACAGTAATGTTTTAATTTTAGTTAAATGCCTTATAATTGGATTATATGTGTTCACTAAGTATCTCTTGAATTGAAAATAGCATAAAAGCAACATCTATTATGATATATACATTTCATTATATATAAAACTGATCATTTGTAGTGATAGGTTTAGATGTAGATTTAATACCTGGATTTAAAATGTAAGGGTTGGTATAGCTAGAGAAAACTGTTGTATTTCTTCTGTTTTTCTGCTCTGTTAATGACCTATACATTTCAGTGACATTAGAAATCCAGTACTTTACCTAAATTAACACAATAAAATTAGACTGTCAAGAAAATTAATTGGATTGCTTAATGTTTAGTCTAATTTTTTCATTATAAATTGACTAAAAACCTGTGTATAAATCTACAAACCAAAAAAGTTTGAAAATCATTAGTAGTACAATAAATTGAGAAGTTAAATTGAGTCTGGGGGAAATGCTTATAGCTTGTAAGCATCTGAGTAGGTGGGAAATGTAAAGCTAGCAAAGGAGACTAGGAGATCTGAGCAGAATAGTATAAGGAAAACTCAAGAGTAGAGGCAGGTAATCTGAAGCTTTCTTTAGAAAGAAAGAGAGAAATTCAAGTGTCTCAACATCCAGAGAGATCAAGGATGGTGGAAATAAAACAAAGAAATTAAAAACAAACAAACAAACCAGAACTGCCAAGAGACAGCTGAATTAGACCAAGAGGAAGTTGATTAGGGTAAAAATATTTTCAGTAAGATGATGGATAGAATTAAGGTCATACTATAATAGAGAATAGAATTGATAGAATCACTACTTTTAAGACTAGATGTATAAGAAGTTGATATATAAGAGAAAAGTGGCGGGAAAGTAGCAGAGATGGTAGATTCTGATATCATTTTGTAGGGGGAATACAGTTAAGCCACAGAAGAGAAATTGAGGCTACCAGAAAGGAAAGGGTAGGTGGGGAAAAGAGGTAAGATTTGCCTTTAAAATAGTAAGGGTATCTGATTGGGAAATTTTTTCTTTACTTGATGAGAATACATATTTCATTTGAATTCTCAGTAAACTGTGTTTTATCTCCTTTCAGGTAAATAAAAATATGTGATTCTATTAGAAGATTGAATTAGGTTCCTATTTCTGCTGCATTAAATTACCAAAAACTTAGTGGCTTAAAACAACACAAACTTCTTATCTTACGGTTCTGGAGGTCAGAAGTCTGAAATGGATGTCACTGGGCCAAAATCAAGGTGTTGGTAGAGCTGCATTCCTTTCTAGAGGCTCTAGGAGAGAGTGTTTTGTTTTTCAGCTTTTAGAGACTGCTCACAATTCCTGGACTGATGGCTCCCTTCTATCTTCAAAGCCAACAGTGGCCAGTTGAATCTTTCTCATATTGCATCTCTCTTCCAATAACTTTCCTGCTTCCGCTTTCCATATTTAAAGATCCTTATGATTATATTGGGGTCACCAGAATGATCCAGGTTAATCATGGCTGACATCTCAAGGTCCACTGCAACTTTAATCCCCTTTTGCTGTATAACCTAACATATTCACAGATTCTTTGGGGAGCTATTATTCTGCTTGCCACAAAGATGCTCATTACCTTCATCTGTCTGTTGTTTTTTAGTTATTTTTTTTTAATTTTTATTTTTTTTGAATGTACATCATATTTCAAATTCTGGATTCATTACATCATGTTCACCACCCGAACACTAATTATAGTGCATCCCCTCACATGTGACCCTAATCACCCCTTTTGCCCTCCCCCCTCCCCCCTTCCCCAATGGTAACCACCAGTCCAATCTCCAATGCTATGTGGGGTTTTTTTTGTCGTTTTTATCTTCTACTTATGAGTGAGATCATATGGTATTTGACTTTCTCCCTCTGACTTATTTCACTCAGCATAATACCCTCAAGGTCCATCCATGTTGTCACAAATGGCTGGATTTTGTCATTTCTTATGGCTGAATAGTAGTCCATCGTGTATAAATACCACATCTTCTTTATCCATTCGTCCCTTGATGGGCGCCTAGGTTGCTTCCAAGTCTTGACTATTGTGTATAATGCCGCAATGAACATAGGGGTGCAAGTATCTTTATGCCTTTGTGTTTTCAAGTTCTTTGGATAAATTCCCAGCAGTGGAATAGCTGGATCATATGGTAGATCTATCCTTAATTTTCTGAGGAAACTCCAAAGTGCTTTCCATAGTGGCTGCACCAGTTTGCACTGCCACCAGCAGTGAACAAGGGTTCCCTTCTCTCCACACCCTCTCCAACATTTGTTGTTTCCTGTCTTATTAATTATAGCCATTCTGACTGGAGTGAGGTGATACCTCATTGTAGTTTTGATTTGCATTTCCCTGATAGCTAATGATGTTGAGCATCTTTTCATATGCCTGTTGGCCATCTGTGCTTTTTAGTTATTTTATGGACTGGCCCCTATTCGTTTTTTTTTAATGGCTTAAATTCTTTGCTCCCTTGCCCCTTCCTTTAACCTTATATTTCTACTATTTTTGAATCATTTTATAATGTATTTGCTGTCTTTCTCTTTGTCCTTTGCTTACTGTAATTTCTATTTATATGGTTTTGGCTAAAAGCTCTTTTATTATAAAATGAAAGAAACTGGAAAGTGTTTGAGACACATTTCTTTTGCCACAATTTTGTTCTCCTGACAAGTCTACTACTCTTGTTGGGACTATTAATATACCAAAATAACTCTGTAAGTCACAGTTTCTCTTTTATTTACCAGTTTCTTCTTGAAAGAACTGAAAAGTGTTTAATCTTGATCTTCTCAGTGTAATCCTCAAAGAATTATCCTCAAATCATGCTTTTTTTGTTTCCTTTAGCTAACCTAATTTCTCTCTTCATACGAAGCAGGATTATACATTTACCATGAAAAGTTTTAACATTTTTCACAATGCCCATGTATTTTATTCTGAGGAGACTTATAGTTTTAAAAATCTTTGAGCAGGGGGCCAGCCCCATGGCTGAGTGGTTGTTTGCTCACTCCACTTTGGCGGCCCATGGTCTGCTGGTTCAGATCCTGGGCACAGACCTGCACACTACTCATCAGGCCATGCTGTGATGGCATCCCACATGGAAGAACTAGAAGAACTTGAATGACCTACAACTAGCATATGCAGCTGTGTACTGGGGCTTTCGGGGGTGGGGAAGGAAGATTGGCAATAGATGTTAGCTCAGGCCAATCTACCTAGCCAAAAAAATGCGCATACCTTTAAAAAAATCTTGGAGCAAAAGATGAATATCGAGAGGATAGGGTGCTAAGAGCTGAACACTTGAGGATTGATAGTGGAAAGCAAAATAGGAAAGAGCAGGGAAGGAAGAATTTGAGGTATAATTTGCACATAATAAACTTCAAAGATTTTAAGTACTCAATGAGTTTTGGCAGTTATATACATCCGTGTAATCATTGGTCAAAATATGATAATAGAATGGCTTAGGTTTTCTTAAAATTTCTTCCTGCCCCTTTCCAGTCACTTTCCCACTCCCACCCCTTTCCAGAGGCAACAAATTTCTGACTTTTGTCAGTTATTAGTTTTGCATTTTTGGACTTCATATAAATAGAATATACAGTGTGTATTTGTGGGTGTTTGTCTTCTTTCATACAACATGATGCTTTTGAGATTTGTCTATATTGTTGAATATGTCAGCAGTTTGTCCCTTTTTTATTGCTGACTAGTAGTCCATCAAATATTTTTATTGAAAAATTACATTTCCATTATAAATATTGATATGCTCATCACAGAAAATACAGCAGGTTATTGAAAGTAGTGACTCAGATATAGGTAGTGATTAGTGATTTTCTGGCTACATTTCATTTTAGCATTTTTTATTATGTGGAAAAAAATGACCACCCAAATGAGAACAGAGCCTATTTATTCAGAGCTGGAGGCAGGCTAACTCTAAGTGGGGCATCCTATGTAATTGGTTTGGGAATCATATTAGGCTTTCTTAGTTTGAAGTGCTGTAGGGGAGAGGGCTACAAAAATTAGGGAACCTGGCAGCCACTGACCAAGTCCTAATGTTCTGGGCTGGTTGCTGCAGAGTTTGTGGGCCAGAGTTCCTTGTCATACCTGATCTGGCCACTGTATATTGTATATTCAGTCTCTCAGTTATATTTTGGTATGTGTTATCGATCTTATATAGAATTTTACATCCTAGTTGTTTTTGCTTAACAGTAGAACATAAACATTTTTTTTGTGTTGTTATGAATTTTTTATTTATATAATTTTAATGGCTTTATAACAGTCTAGTGGGTGCATTATTCCTTTATTATTAGAAATTCAAGTTGTTTCAAGTTTTTCCATTCTTTTTATAATGCTGTTATGAGTATCTGTGAGCATTAAGCTTTTAGCATATTTAATATTATTTCCCCAGCCTAGATTCCTAGATGTAAAATAGTTGGGTTATAGACTCTTTATATATCTTACTAAATTACTTTCCAAAAGTGTTCACCAATTTACACTCAGTTTAGTAATATACAACTGCCAATTTAATGAGAAAGTCACCAGCTTTAGATATTTAAAAATATTTTTTCTAATTCAGTAGATGAAAAATAGAATTTATAGTTATTTTAATTTATATATATATTTTTAGTGATCTTGATTATTTTCTCATATATTTATTAACCTGTTGAATTTCTTCTTGCATGAATTGCCTTTTCATATCCTTTAACTTCTTATCTATTGGTTCTTAGTAGTTTTCTATTATTTTGAGTATTAATCTTTTGTCTGTTATATTTTGTGTATATATTCCCAACTCATTTTTTGTTTGTTCATGATTTTCATAAATATATATGTAGGTTTATATTTTTTTGTATACTTAAATCTATTGATCCCTTCCTTTTTATCTTCTAAGCAAGGAAATGCCTCTAAAGTTTGGAGTTTAGATTAAATATTCACGTCTATTTTGTTCTATTTCTTGGTGCTTTGATCTTTTTTATTTTAACATTTTTATCCAACCGGAATTTGTTTTGGTGTATAGTGTGACTCTAAAATAATTTTTCCTCCAAATAGCCAATCACTTTTAATATACCATTTATTAACCGATTCTTCCTTTTTTCCACTGGTCATGATATTCCTATTAACTTTTGATATGTACTAAGATTTGTATAAGGGAAAACAATGTTCTTCCATCTTTCTGCCTGTCCTGGTGTCAATATCATACTGAAGTTTTAGGTGCTGGACTGGCCAAATGACTGAGTTTTGGAATATTTGAAAGTAAATGTCTGTGCCCATCAACCAAAGACTGTATGTATACCTGAAGTCAAACAAAACTGGGTTTATTGCAAGGGAGATTGCATGCCATAGGGAACCATGAGACAGCTCAGGGTATTGGGAATGGCTTATGACAGGGTTTGGGCTTGTGTTAGGTGATTTTAGGAAAGTTCAAAGAAACATGAATTGAGTGTTGTCGGAAAGTGGGGGACAATTCTATCATTTGATATCCTAAGAATTTTTATCTAGGAGGCAAGAGGAATGGCATGGGGCTAAAGCTACAATTGCTAAAGAAGTAACAGTTGCTTATGTTAGCTAGAAGAGGGGAACGTTTAATCATTAGTGTTTTGCAAACGTTCTTAAAGTTCTCAGTATCCAGACATGGTTCTGCAGTGGTTTTGTTTTTGTCTTGCTTCATCGCAGTCATAGAGTGGCCTTGTTTGATATTGGTTTTCTGTGAAATTGTTCATGTTCAACAGGAGAACACCATGGCCTAGCTGTTAGTGCCAGGCAAGCTCCAGTGGACAGCTGTTATAGGCTGCTTTTTTCTCATTTAGCAATTTATTGCTTTTAAAGTAGCTTTTGTAGCTAAAGTTACTACAGTATGTGGCTAAGCAGGCCTGATTCAATACCTGGATAAAAGAAATTTTTCTTATTAATTGACAGCCAACAATCCATATTGGTCGATTTGAATTTGTTATGTAATTGTTGGACAACAACTATTGTTTAGTATAATTATATGCTTGAAATAGTATATTTGAAAACAACTATCCTAAATAAATATAACAATTTCTTAAGCTATTTTCATTTGCACTATTTCCCCATTTATTTACATTTTCTTTTCCTCTCCATTCTGAGAAAATAATGCAGGTTTTATTTCCTCCATATAATATTCCCTAGCAAGCAGCCATTTTTAACTCTAGCAGGTAAATAGGTTTGAAGTAATTCTTGTTTCTCTGAGAGTTCAAACCTGTAAATCAATTTTGTGTTTTTGTGTAGCCAGGTGAATATACAAAATTCCATTTACTGTGGAAATAAAACTAATTTCCAAAAATATAACTATGTAGAGAGCTAGCCCCGTGTCCTGTAGTTAAGTCAGTGAGCTCAGCTTTGACAGCCCAGATTTGGTTCCCAGCTGCGGACCTTTACTTGTTGGCAGCTATGCTGTGGCAACAGCCCACATAGAAAATAGAGGAAGATTGGCACAGTTGTTAGCTTAGGGCAAATCTTCTTCAGTAAAAAAAACCCCAAAAAAACAACAACAAACTATTTGTAGAAATAAAACTTTCAAAAATCCTATAGGAAGCTCTGTTGTGTACGTGTTAGTCTAAGTGAGGTAAGCTGCCTATAATACTCCCATTTTTTACCTGAACTGTGTGATCAGCTAAACCAGTTATTTTAACTAAGTTCCAGAAGGGAAATTATTATCTGGCCTGCATCACTGCAAATATTTTAGAGTGCTGGAGCAGTCTCACTTCTATTTTTCTAGCCCTTCCTTTTTGTCACTCCTATTCTGGCAAACATAGACTATTTGACAAGAGAAAATTATGTGACGTAAAATAATATCCTTAGCAAATATATATTTTGAGGAGAACATTGCATTTGGTAGTAGGATGGCCAGGCTGTTGGATGAATTATACTCAGAAACTTAAATTCCTTAGTCTGGTGGAGATTCAGGCAAGGAGATGCGTAGAGCATAGTCATAGAGGGCAATTTTTCTAAAAATTGTATTTGCTTGCTTTAGTGTGATCAAATATAGGCAGAGATTAAAATTCAAGATGAAAGCTACAGAACCTGGAAGAGTAGAAGTGATGCAGGAGGAACTGGAATACTGGACAAGATTCCAAATACTCTGGTTGATCTCAAGCAACCAGGATTAAAGATCCTTGGGGGACCAGCAACAAAGCTGACTCAATACCAGGTCTATTGGCCAAGGTTTTCTTAATCCTTTTAATCCAGTGAAAGGATTACTTTTTTTTTTTTTTTTTTTTAAAGATTTTTTTTATTTTTTTTTTCCTTTTTCTCCCCAAAGCCCCCCAGTACATAGTTGTGTATTCTTCGTTGTGGGTTCCTCTAGTTGTGGCATGTGGGACGCTGCCTCAGCGTGGTCTGACGAGCAGTGCCATGTCCGCGCCCAGGATTCGAACCGACGAAACACTGGGCCGCCTGCAGCGGAGCGCGCGAACTTAACCACTCGGCCACGGGGCCAGCCCCCATGAAAGGATTACTTTTAAAGGAATGGTAACAGTTTGCTGAAACCACCAAACTACTTTCTTCTGGTAACTTCACACTACAAAATTTTTGAGATTTCTTTCTGTCCCTTTTGTTCTCTCTGCCCAGGTTAGTTCTAATGAGCTGCTGTTCTTCCTTTTTTTCTGATTTCTTTCTTTCCCTAGGCTTTTCAGCTTTCTTTGTTCAGTCTTTGTGTTTGCTGTCTCAGTTGTTTTTGCCAAATCATATTCTGCCTGTTTCCAAATTAAGAATAATTTTTGGTATTAAATTGTCTTGAAGCTTTTAAAAATTTCTATATCTTTTTAATTTCTCTTAAGATTTCTTCTTTGACCTATGTATCATTTAGAAGTGTATTGTTTAATCTCCAAGTATTTTGGGGTTTTCCAACTATCTTTCTTTTATTAATTTCCAGTTTAATTTCATTGAGATCTTATAGCATACTTGTATGATTTCAATTCTTTTAAATTTGTTAAGATGTGTTTTATGGTCCGGAATGTGGTTTATCTTGGTGAATGTTCTATCTCAGCTTGGGAAGAATATGTATTCTGCTATTGTTGGATGAAGTACTCTATAAATGCCAGTTAGGTCTAATTGATTGATAGTATTGTTCAGCTCAACTATGTCCTCACTGGTTTTTGGCCTGTGGGTTCTGTCAATTATTGAGAGAGGGGTGTAGAAGTCTCCAACTACAATAGTGGATTTAACTATTTCTCCTTGCAATTCGATCAGTTTTTACCTCATGTATTTTGATGCTCAATTTGTTAGATGCATACACATTAAGGATTATTATGTTTTCTTGGAGAATTGACCCCTTTATCATTATGTAATGCCTCTCTTTATCCATGATAATTTTCCTTGTTCTGAAGTCTGCTTTGCCTCAAATTAATATGGCTACTCGTGCTTTCTTTTGATTAGTGTTAGCATGGTATCTTTCTCCATCCCTTTGCTTTTAATTGATCTGTGTCTTTACAATTAAAGTGGGTTCCTGTGGACAACAAATGGTTGGTTTGTTTTTTTATCTATTTTGACAGTCTCTGTCTTTTAATTGGTGTAGTTAGTCCATTGATGTTTAAAATGGTTATAAATATAATTAGATTAACATCTACCATATTTGTTACCATTTTCTATTTGTTCCTCTCGTTCTTTATCTCTCTTTTTTTGGTCTTATATTCTTTTTTTTTGCCTCTTCTGGTTTTAACTGAGAATTTTATGTGATTCAGTTTTCTCTGCTTTCTTAGCTTATCAATTATACTTCTTTTTATACTTCTTTTACTAGTTGTCCTTGAATTTGCAGTATACATTTACATCTAATCCAAGTCCTCTTTTAAATAACACTTTTCCACTTCCTGGGTTGTGCAAGTTCCTTATAATGGAGTATTCCAAATTCTTCCCTCCTGTCCCTTATAACATTACTGTCATTCACTTCACTTATGTATCAGTTATAACCACTAAATACATTGTTGCTATTATTATTTTGAACAAACTATGATCTATTAGATCAATTAAGAATTAAAAAAATAAAAGATTTTGTTTTACCTCTATCTATTTATTCCTTCTCCAACACACTACTTTTTTAAAATGTAGATTTAAGTTTCTAACCTATATCATTTTCCTTCTTTCTGAAGAATTTCATTTAACGTTTCTTAGAAGGCAAGTCTACTGGTGACAGATTCCTTCAATTTTTGTTTGAGAAAATTTTTATTTCTCCCTCACTTTTGGGAATAATTTCACTGGATACAGAATTCTAGGTTGGTGGGTTTTGTCTTTAAACATTTAAAATATTTCACTCCACTCTCTTATTGTTTCTGTGGTTTCTGAAGAGAAGTCTGACGTAATTCTTATCCTAGATCCTCTGTAGGTAAGATTTTGTTTCTCTGGCTTCTTTCAAGATTTTTCTCGGGGCCGGCCCGGTGGCGCAGTGGTTAAGTGCACACGTTCCACTTCTCGGTGGCCTGGGGTTCGCTGGTTCGGATCCTGGGTGTGGACATGGCACTGCTTGGCACACCATGCTGTGGTAGGCATCCCACATATAAAGTGGAGGAAGATGGGCACGGATGTCAGCTCACGGCCAGGCTTCCTCAGCAAAAAGAGGAGGATTGGGGGGCTGGCCCCGTGGCCGAGTGGTTAAGTTCGTGCGCTCCGCTGCAGGCGGCCCAGTGTTTCGTCAGTTCGAATCGTGGGCGCGGACATGGCACTGCTCATCAAACCACGCTGAGGCAGCGTCCCACATGCCACAACTAGAAGGACCCACAACTAAGAATACGCAACTATGTACCTGGGGGCTTTGGGGAGAAAAAGGAAAAAAATAAAATCTTTAAAAAAAAAAAAAAAGAGGAGGATTGGCAGTAGTTAGCTCAGGGCTAATCTTCCTCAAAAGAAAAAAGATTTTTCTCTTGGTCTTTGATTTTTGCAATTTCCACATGATATGCCTAGGTGTAGAGTTTTTGGTATATAGTTATCTTACTTGGTATTCTCTGAGTTTCCTGAACCTGTGATTTAATGTCTATCATTAATTTTGGGAAATTCTCAGTCATTATTTCTTCAAGTATTTCTTCTGTTCCTTTTTCTCTTCTCTTTCTGTTATTCTCATTACATGTGCCACATCTTTTGTAATTATTCCACAGTTTTGGGATATTCTCTTCTGATTTCTTCATTCTTTTTTCTCTTTGTATTTAAGTTTTGGAAGTTTTGATTGACATTTCTTCAAGCTCACTCATTCTTTTCTCGGCTGTGTCCAGTTTATTGATGAGCCAATTCTTCATTTCTGTTACAGTGTTTGTGATTTCTAGCATTTCCTTTTGATTCTTAGAATTTCCATTTTTTCTGCTTATGTTACCCACCTGTCCTTGCACATTGTCCACTTTTTCCATCAGAGCCCTTAGTATATTTATCATAGTTTTTAAATTCCTGGGCTAATAGTTAGAAAATCTCTGTCATATCTGAAGCTAGTTTTGATGCTTGTTGCCTCTTCAAACTGTGGTTTTCTTCTTTTTTTTAGGTGAGGAAGATTGGCCCTGAGCTAATATCTGTTGCCAATATTCTTTTTGCTTGAGGAAGATTGTCCCTGAGTTAACATCTGTGCCAATCTTCCTCTATTTTGTATGTGGGATGCTACCACTGCATGGCTTGATGAGTGGTGTGTAGGTTTGCACCTGGGATCTGAACCCACGAACCATGGGCCACCGAAGTGTAGCACACAAACTTAACCACTGTGCCACTGGGCTGGCCCCCAAACTGTGTTTTTTATGTCTTTTAATTTTTTTTTGAGGACAGCATATGATGTATAGGGTAAAAGGAACTGAGGTAAATAGGCATTTAGTGTGGGGTTTTATGTTTATCTGGCTAGGAACTAGGCTGTGTTTTCTGTTTGCTGTACCTGTAGGTCTTGGAGGCTAACATTTTCTCTAGTGTCCTTGTTTTTGTCACCCCTGTTGTCTTTGGGTTTCCCTAGAGATGCCTGCTTAAATAAAGCCTGAGCTGTGCAGTTCTTTCAGTTGTTTTCCTGTGTTGTTACAGAGGAACCCTATCAATGTGGTGGTAAGGTGTAGGGGAGGGGGAGTATTATAGTCTTATGATTAGGACTCAGTTTTAGTGAGCCTGTGCCCTTGGGCTGTGACTTTCACCAGTGCTTTTCAGGTATTTTTTTTCCCTTTGGTGAGACAGGAAAGCTAGAATTGGTATTTCCCTTTCCTAACATTGAAGGCTAGAGGGGGCTGGCGGTGAGTATTTCCCTTTCCCTTGTTGGTTAGGCTCTGATGAAATAGTTTCTCTTGAAGGCAGAACTTACTAAGAAAAACAGAATGCTCAGGGCACATTTCAAAATGGCTACTTTTTCCCTCTTCCTTCCAGAAGCAGGAGGGATTTTTCCAGTCTTCACTGTGAGAACCTAGCAGGGCTCCTGGAGGTAAAACTCTACAAAAGTGTGGGGGCCTGACCTAAGATTGGGCCCCTTGGAGTTTTTAACTCTCAAACTTGTCCACACTGAACCTCCAGCAATTTGCCAATTACAGTTTAGGTTTTCCTACTCTGATACTGGTTCGTATGTGGAGGTTTCCGCTCTTGGGCTTCTGCTCCAGTCAGTTGTGATTCTCTATGTCTCCCTGTCTGTCTCTCCAGTTTTGGGGGCAGTGGTTTGCCCTGTGATTTCAGTTCTCTGAAGGATTTAAGAAAAACTGTTGATTTTCACTCTGCTTTTTTTTTTGTTTTGTATATCAGGTGATGAATTCTAATCTCCTATATACCAGCCTAGAAATTAGAACTTGTTACTTTTTTTTTTTTAACAACAAATAAGCTTAAAACCTTGAAGTCCACACTGGAATTAATTTATGTAATTAGAAAAGGGTTTCAGCATCATAATAATAGTAAATAATTGTTGATGATTTACAACTTACTATTTGTAGACTTTAAATCTAATTTTGAAACACATTAGTAAGGATGTAAAACTTTTTCAATTATATTGAGGTTCACTGTGAGTTTAAATTCAGGAATTGTTTGGTGAGTATCTAAGATGTACCCAGATTTCCTTCTTTTAAACTTATTATTATTATTTTTTTTACAAGTAATCTATATTTATGATAGAAAAACAAGAAAATACAGATAGGCAAAAAGAAAAACTCCCATTATTTTGCCTAGATATTACCATCATTAATGTTTTGCAGTATTTATTTTTAGGTGTTTGTCTATACTTATGATTACATGTAAAAAGTTTTTATATAAAAATTGGATCTATATATTCTTCTTCGTAACTTTTTCCCACTTAATATGTTATGAACATCTTCCTTATCTGGTTATTTATTCATTTTTTTATATATGGTTGAGGTTTGCCTAGAATTCTATTATATTTATGAATTCTAGCTTATTTAAACAAATCCTCAATTATTTCTAATATTTTACTTTTATAAAATACTATAATATCTTTATGCATCTTTATTTACTTAGAATTTTTCTTAGGATAAATTTCTAGGAGAACAAGTTCATAGCTAAAGAATGAGCATATTTTTAAAGGTTTTTGATGTGTATAATCAAATTGTTCCATTGAAAAGTTGTACAAGTTTATATTCTTATTAGAAATTTATATTTATTTGTCAATTATACCTAGTAAAGATGGAGGAGGAAAGAAGCTTATGAAGACTTGTTTCCTTTTACCTTTGAAAACCCTGGAAACTGCTAATGCTTTAAAAATCTTTGACTATATAATTGGCAAGAGATGATAACTCAAGGTTGTTTTGTATTTCATTGTTTAGTAGTGAATTTTGCACATAAAAATATTTATTGCTCATTTGCATTTCTTTTGAAGTTAGATGTCTTGAGTATGTTATTTTGGGCCTTTTGGCTTTTTCTTATTGTTTACAAGAACATTTTATATATTAAATATATTAATACTTTGTCAACTATGTTATGTATTAAAAGCTGTTACAGCATTTCATCTACTACATTATGTAAAAAGGCTTTAAGGCTCCCTTAATCACATATGAATATGTGCCCAAAACAATTTGTTATGTTTTATTAGTTTTGTTTTTCATGAGTTTTTATAGTAATACATTTTAATCCATCTTGAATTTTATTGTCATATGGTGTGAGATAGGAATCTGATTTTGTAATGATCAGCCAGTTGTTACAGTGCTAGTTATGGAATAACCCTTTTTTTCTCACTGATTTGATTGCTACTTTTAATCATATATTCAGTTATTTTATTTACCTGGCCAGCTTTTTAGCATTTTTATTTTATTCCATTAATCTATGTCTTCCTATATTAGTACCACAATTAAAATTTTGATTGTTTTATAATATACGCCAATATTTTATAGCTCTTCCATCTCTTATACTTCCCTTTTCAAAAATTCTGGTTGAGTTTCAGGTTTATACTTTCAGATAAATTTTAGTCTTCTTTTCTTTGTCTCAAGTTTTGTAAAAAATTCAGTTGACGTCCTGATTGTTCTACATTACTTTTTAATGTTAATTTGGGGAAAGCTTGTTATCTTTTGAATATTGAATCTTCTGATTTTATGGTATACCTCTCTAGGTGTTTTTATTTATTTATTTATTTTTTTACATTGATCGGGAATGTTTTGTAGTTTTTCTTGGTTGTTATAAAGGTGACATGTTTCTCACTAGGTTTCATCCTAGGATTTTATTTGTTTTGCTATTCTGAATAGGAGCTCTTCTTACAATATATTTTTTGTTTAATACAAATCTGAAAGAAAGCTAATATTTTGGCATATTTATTTTATAACTGGTTCAGTAAATTTACTGAAGTCACATTGGAATAGAGAGATGCCTAGGTTTACTGGAGAGATATATAAGAACTTATACAAATTTGTACTTCGGGAATAAACCCTACTTAATCATGTTATACTTTAAAAGATAAACAACTAGAAATACTTTTCAAATATTTTACTTGGGACTTACCTTTTATGTGTCTAAATAGAATTTATGTGAAATTTTCTTTGGTGTGCATTTCTAGAGTGGGTGTGTGTATATGTATGTGTAGTCTATGTAAGGTTTTTGAATTTGAGTTTAATATCTTCATTTTTTTCTTTCTGAAGGTTTGAAAAATACTCTTTTGGCTGGGATCAATATTTTTGAGGACAATTTTTTTTGAACCAAATATTTTATGGTAATTGATCAATTTGGACTATTGCCTTTCCTTTAATGAAATTTACTAATTTATATTTTCATAGGAAATCATAAATTTCTTACAGTGTTTTGCATTTATTAGTACAGAGATATATATTCTTTTTATAATAAAAACTCCTTTGTAACTATGGCTATATTTCTCAATCTAGCATTATGTGTTTATATCTTCTCTTTTTCTCTTTAACTTTTCCAGAGGTTTTCCTATTTTATTGGTCTTTTAAAAGAACTAGTTCATGGAACTGATACTTAACATTTTAAGTTATTTATTTTTTGACTTTCATTAACGTGTCCTCTTTAATTATCTACTCTTTGGAATTTGAGATTTTTCTGTTTGTAAGTCTGTATGTGATGAATCATTATAAATGTTTCATTAATACTGGAAAGGAGCACTAGAAAAGTATTTTTTATTTGGGGCAGGCAAAGTTCATTATATATTTGTAAATCTTACTAGTCATATATACAGTGCCTCTATATTTTTGTTCGCTTTTGGCTTACCAGATTAGTTAATAGCAGAGAGATATATTCCACACAACTGTTGTGTTTCTGCCCATTTTTCTTCCTGTTAATTTATCTTTTATATTTCAATACAGTGATATTTGTGCCAAAGCATTATGATATGTCCATTGTGAAGTAAATCCATTAGCTATATAAAATTATTTGCCATCCCATTTAATGCTTTTTGCCTTGAATTGTGATATTAATAGTGTGTTCCCAATTTTCCTTTTGTTCACATTGCTTTAACCTGATATTTTGCTGGTTTTTACGATATTTTTGGAGTTTGTTCTAGATGTTAATTTTGTGAAAAACATTATAGTTTGATTTTATTTTTTAACACAAATTGAATGTCTTTCTCTTGTTAATATATGCTTAGGTAAAATGTCTAACAGTTCTCCCTGGAGGCAACTAATGTTATCAGTCGTTCTTGTGTCCTGCCGGAGATAGTTTTTGTGTACACATGTAAATATATTTTCATTCTGTAGCTAGTTTTATAGTTTTATTTATAGCTAGTTTATTTAAATTATAGCATATTGTACATACTTCTGCACTATACTTTTTTACCTTAACAGCATATCTTATTTCTCATCCCATACAGTTCTACCTTACTCTTTCTATGAGCTGCATAGTATTCACTTGTATGGCTATGCCATAATTTATTTTACCAGACCCTTAGAGATGGATGTTTAAATTTTAAAAGGCATTTATTATTACATGCTCTAATAAGCTCCCTATATATAAACCTTCATTCCTAGAAATGGAATTGCTTAGTCAAAGGAGATGTATATCTTAAATTAGTATTTTAGTGTTGAAACTTCTCCCATTTATATTTATTATTATAACTAATACCTTCTTTTCTTTTTGAATTTTATTATATATGTTTTTTAACAGCTTTATTGAGGTATAGTTCACAACCATACAATTCACCTATTTGAAATGTATAATTCAATGGCTTTCAGTAAATTCACAGAATTGAGCATCCATCACCACAATCTATTTCAGAACATTTTCATTATTCCAGAAAGATAGCTGTCACCCTCCAATCCTCTCATCCTATCCTTCCACCTTAGGAAACCAGTATCTACTTTCTGTCTCTATAGATTTTTCTTTTCTGGACATTTAATATAAATGGAATCATACAATATGTGAGTTTTTGTGACATAGTCATTTTAATGCTTTTCGTCTGTTTTCTTTTTCATGATTTTTGCTATATAGATAGTATTTTCTTTGCCTTTTTCAGTGTTGAGGAATATATATATATTTTAAGTGTTTTGGAATATGTATGTATATATGCACACAACAGACACACACATGTGTAGACACACTTGTGGACACAACAAAGTTGTGTGTGGGGGGTATATATGCATTTTGATTCAATTAATGGTTACTTTTATATTTTTCAAAAATTATTCTTTAATTCCCACTTATCTAATTGTCAGAGTTAAGTGTTAAATAGAATCTTTTGGATCTGTTTTTTTGCCCACTTTTTATCCTCACTTTGAGATGGTAAGTTTAGCATACTTTTATCATATACTCTTACATCTACACAAGTCTTTTATTGATGTAGTCCTGAGTTTGGTGTCACAATGTTGTTAATTCTATAAAGTGTCTCTTTAATTTAGAAACAGCTCTTGACTTTTGCATTATTTTATAGCTAGTCTATTTAAATTTAAGTAAATTAAGTTTAAATAATTTAAATAAATAACTATTAAATTTATCTCTATTTTTACTGATTTCAGTGCTCTCCATTAATCTTTTTATACCAAGACTTCCCCATCCATCTTATAAATGGTATTATGTACAACACTTTCTGAGCTTTTTGTATCTAAGAATATCTTTCTGTAGTCCTAATACATGAATAAAAACTTCAGTAGTTAAAAATTTCTCATAGTCTTTTCCCCTCAAACTCTTTGTTGTTCCATTGACTTTTCATATGTTTTGAGTAGCAGAACTTCAAGACCAGCCTGAGGCATCACATAAAATAGTACTAAAATATATTTTGGATTGATCAATAATAAGGTAAACCTTTTGGTAATCTATTTTTCCCTCTTGGATATTTGAGCTGTCTTTTTATATGATAAAAGATATAAGAAATCCTCTGGTATAGAGAGCCATCTACCTGTGCTTAACTGAGCACTTTCGAGGCTTATGTGACTAATGTCAAACTTTGTGACCAATTTGCAAACTTATGTCATTTATGTGAGTGGTTATGTGACCTTTTTGATATGATACCACTTAATATCCTCCGAAACCAGTGTTCCAAAGAATATACTTAGGGAAATAATGATTTAGTGTATTTTTCCCATAATTAAGTAACTTTCTTATGCAATACATTACTAAATATGTGAATACATAAATTGAATTCAGGATATGCTACTTGGCTCATAAAACTGGGATGCAGGTTGAAGACTTCCAAATCTTGGGGAAACCTTTGAATCCCTTGGAAATAATTAGAAATCATCACAAGATTTTAGACCTGGAATAGAATTTAGAGATAATCAAATCAAATGTATGCCTTTTACATGCACAACAGTCAAGGTCAAAGAGATTAAAATTACATTATTAAGATAACATTAAGATTACATTAAAGTTAGATAATGTTAACTGTTGTTATATTTTTGCCAGATTTTTTGCAAAGGAAAATAATCCATTCTGTGTTCTTGAACTAGAGATATAGCTAGAACTCTGTTATAATAAATACCTCATAATGTTTAATTCAATATAACAAATATGTTCCCATATCCCATCAGTGTCTTTTTGTTAATGTTAATCTCTTGAATACCAATTCTTCTTTAAATAATGCTTTCGTATGTCTCTTTGCTTTTAACAAGCTGTTCATAAAGCTGTACTTTTATTATGGCATTTTTGTATCCAGAAACTTTATTTTAGAATAAGTTATTTTAGTTTTTAAAAATGAAAAACTATGACATGTTTTTCAAAATTCTGTTGACAGTGTAAAGAATTACTTTTGTATTGAAAATTATAGGATAGTGTGATGGGGTACTTACCTCATCACTTTGATAAAATGTCTGGTTTATACATATCATATGTCACTGTCTAGAGTAGAAGATATCAGATTTCACAGAAGAAAATTTTTGATTTGGAAAAGTTAATTAGACACCTAGTTTTTGACAGTTTGGATCAAGTATGCTGTTTGCTTTTGGTGGGTGGTTCAGGTAAATGGCATTTGAAATGCCTTTTGAGATGTTTGAAGTTAAGTGAGAAGAGGAAAAATAAGTTGAAAGTTATTATTGCTGGGTTTACTGTGAAAATGTAAATCAGTTCAATTTTCCCTTCTCTGCTTCCTACCTTGACTGTCATCGTAAATTAGCAACTGATAATTACTTTGCAAACAACTTAATCCTTACTTAATTTTTATATTTGGAACTGGTTCTGAAAGGAAAACTAGATAGCATTCTTAGTCTCCTTAACAAAAGATATAAAAATAATTTAAGACAAAGGAATTAAGATTCTGTGAATATTTGGTGAATTAACTCCACTGTTTTTTATTAGCTGGAAATAGTAAGAGAATTTTATGACAAATTCACTCAGCCTACAAGGGCTTTGGGTGAGGGACTGGGAAACCTAAAGTTGTATTTTGTGGAAATATGGATGTTTTTGAACTCTTGATGTAAATTTTTACTCTTGTTTTATTGGAATGTTTCCTTGTTGGCTCTGTAATAAAGAGGGTGCTCAAGAAGTGATGAGAGAGTATGAGAGAGTCTCTTTTGGATGGGGGGGCCTTGGTTAATATATGAAGCACTATATGGTACTAGGAAGCACTATGGGTACATAATATGGTAATTTGCAAAGTGATTTGGGTGCGTTTTGTTTGTTATCTTGCTAAACCCACAGTTGCTACCCTAAGCTGATCAGTGACACCTTTAGTTTTAGTTTCTGTTGGCATTGAATTAAAACAATTTCTAAAAGCAGAGTAACCTATAATAAACTCCAAGCCATTGATAAAATAGCATTGTGAAAAATGCACAGTAGGGGTGATAACACCTCTGTATACAATATCCTTCTTACCCATACTTATTTGAAAATATAAGATACATTTGTTGTTTTCCTATGAAAACCAATACTAATAAGAACAGCGAATCTCTTCTACATAGTATATAGCAATGAACAACTATTTTTAGTGAAATTTTTGAAGTTTTTTGAATTGTTAAAAGGTATTTCAATTTCCTTTCTGTTTCCTCTTAAGTACACTACTAATCTGACTGGTAGAATAGTCTATATTCCAGAGGGTCCTTGAAATAGATAAAGAAATTAAAAGACAAGGAAAGCCTATTCAACCTCTGATACCCTCATTTGGCCAACTAGACATTCTTTAACAAAAAAATTATATGGAAAATTTTAAACATACACAAAAATATAAGAATATTAAAAGCTATATATATCCATCACCAGTTTCAATAACTATCACATTTTGCTGTTCTTCTTTCACCTTTCGTTCCCCATTTCCTCACACAACTTTTTTTTTCTTGGAGTATTTTTTTTTATTGAGGTCATATTAGTTTGTAACATTGTGAAATTTCCATTGTACCTTATTGTCAGTCACTATTTAAATGTGTCCCTTCACCTCTTGTGCCCACCACCCAACCCCTTCCCCTCTGGTAACCACTAAACTGTTCTCTTTGTCCATGTGTTTATTTTCCACATATGAGTGATATCATACAGTGTTTGTCTTTCTCTGGCTTATTTCGCTTAGCATAATACCCTCAAGGTCCATCCTTGTTGTTGCAAATGGGATGATTTTTCTTTCTCCATTGTATGTTCTTGGCACCTTTGTCAAGGATTAGCTGTATATAAATGTGTGGTTTCATTTCTGGGCTTTCAATTCTGTTCCATTGATCTGTGTGTCTGTTTTTGCACCAGTACTATGCTGTTTTCATTACTATAGCTTTGTAGTATGTTTCAAAGTCAGGGATTGTTCTGCCTCCAGCTTTGTTCTTTTTTCTCAGGATTGCTTTAGCTATTCAGGGTCTTTCGTTGCTGTGTATGAATTTTGGGTTTCTTTGTTCTATTTCCATGAAGAATGTCATTGGGATTCTGATTGGGATTGCATTGATTGTAGATTGCTTTAGGTAGGATGGACATTTTAACTATTTTTATTCTTTCAAACCATGTGCATGGAGTATCTTTCCATTTCTTTATGTCATTATCAGTTTCTTTCAGTAATGTCTTATAGTTTTCATCTTGTAGGTTTTTCACCTCCTTGGTTAAATTTATTCCTTGATATTTTATTCTTTTTGTTGTGATTATAAGTGGGATTGTATTCTTGAGTTCTCCTTCTGATAGTTCGTTATTGAAATATAGAAATGCAACTGATTTTTATAAGTTAATTTTGTACCCTGCAACTTTGCTGTAGTTGTTGATTATTTCTAATAGTTTTCCAATAGATTCTTTGGGGTTTTCTATATATAAGATCATGTCATCTGCAAACAGCAAGAGTTTCACTTCTTCATTGCCCATTTGGATTTCTTTTATTTCTTTTTCTTGCCCAATTGCCCTGACTAAAACCTCCAGTGCTATGTTGAATAACAGTGGTGAGAGTGGGCACCCTTGTCTTGTTCCTGTTCTCAGAGGGCTGGCTTTCAGTTTTTCTCCATTGTGTACGATGTTAGCTGTGGGTTTGTCATATATGCCCTTTATTATGTTGAGGTACTTTCCTTCTATACCCATTTATTGAGAGTTTTTATCATAAACGGATGTTGGATCTTATCAAATGCTTTCTTTGCATCTATTGAGATGATTGTTTTGTTTTTATTCCTTATTTTGTTAATGTGGCTCTATCACGTTGATTTGTGGATGTTGAACCATCCCTGTGTCCCTGGTGTAAATCCCACTTGGTCATGGTGTATGATCTTTTTAATGTATTGCTGTATTTGATTTGCCAATATTTTGTTGAGGATTTTTACATCTATGTTCATCAGTGATATTGGCCTGTAATTTTCCTTCTTTGTGTTGTCCTTGTCTGGCTTTGGGATCAGGGTGATGTTGGTCTCATAGAATGTTTTAGGAAGTATTTCATCTTCCTCAATTTTTGGAATAGTTGAGGAGGACAGGTAATAAATCTTCTTTGAACGTTTGGTAGAATTCTCCAGAGAAGCCTTCTGGTCCTGGGCTTTTATTTTTTGGAAGGTTTTTGATTACTGTTTCAGTCTACTTGTGGTTAGTCTATTCAGATTCTCTATTTCTTCTTGATTCAGTTTTGGGAGGCTGTAACAGTCTATCAATCTATTCATTTCTTCTAGATTGTCCAATTTGTTGCCATATAGTTTTTCATAGTATTCTCTTATAATCTTTTTTATTTCTGTGGTATCCATTGTAATTTCTCTTCTTTCATTTCTAACTTTATTTATTTGAGTCTTCTCTCTTTTTTTCTTGGTGGGTCTAGCTAAGGATTTGTCAGTTTTGTTATCTTCTCAAAGAACCAGCTCTTTGTTTCATTGATCCTTTCTACTGTCTTTTTTGTTTCAATTTCATTTATTTCTGGTCTAATTTTTATTATTTTCCTGCTTCTGTTGACTTTGGTCTTTGTTTGTTCTTCTTTTTCTAATTCTGCTAGGGGTAGTTTGAGATTGCTTATTTGAGATTTTTCTTGTTTGTTAAGGTGAGCCTGAATTGCAATAAATTTCCCTCTTAGGACTGTTTTTGCTGCATCCGATATGAGTTGGTATGGTGTGTTTTCGTTTTCATTTGTCTCCAGATATTTTTTGATTTCTCTTTTAATTTCTTCAGTGATCAATTTGTTGTTCAGTGGCATGTTGTTTAGTCTCCACATCTTTGTCCCTTTCCCAGCTTTTTTCTTGTAGTTGATTCCTGGTTTCTTAGCATTATGTTTGGAGAAGATGCTAAGATATGATTTCAGTCTTCTTAAATTTATTGAGGCTTGCCTGTTTCCCAGCATATGATCTATCCTTGAGAATGTTCCGTGTGCACTTGAGAAGAGGTTTTGGATGGAGTGTTCTATATATATCTGTAGAGACCATCTGTTCTAGTTTTTCATTATTTCCACTATTTTCTTGTTGACTTTCTGTCTGGATGATCTATCCATTGATGCGAGTGGGGTGTTAAAGTCTCCTACTATTATTGTGGTGGTGTTAATACCTCCCTTTAGGTTTGTTAATAATTGCTTTACATACTTTGGTGCTCCTTTGTAGGGAGCATAAATATTTATAAGTCTTAAGTCTTCTTGGTGGAATGTCCCTTTTATCATTATATACTACCCCTCTTTGTCTCTCTTTACCTGTTTTATCTTGAAGTCTACTTTGTCTGATATAACTATGGCAACTCCTGCTTTCTTTTGTTTGCCATTAGCTTGGAGTATCATCTTCCATCCCTTCATTCTAAGGCTATGTTTGTCTTTGGAGCTGAGATTTGTTTCCTGGAGACAGCATATTGTTGGGTCTTGTTTTCAATCCATCCTGCCATCCTGAGTCTTTTGATGGGAGAATTCAATCCATTTACATTTAGAGTGGTTATTGATACTTGAGGGTTTAATGCTGCCATCTTATTGCTCATTTTCTGGTTCTTGTCCATTTCCTTTGTTTCTCATCCTGTGTATTTTGAACTACCAATTCAGTTAGGTAGTTTTCTGTGATGGTTTTCTTAGTTTTCTCCTTATTTATCATTTGTGTCTCTGTTCTAATTATTTGTTTAGTGATTACCATTAGGTTTTTATAAAATATCTCATAGAGAAGATAGCCCATTTTCTGATAGCCTATATTTCCCTAGACTAAGCCGATTCCATCCCTTGCCTCTTCCCCTTCTAATTTATTATTGTCATATCTTATTCAATCTTGTGTTGTGAGTTTGTGATTAAAATGATAAGATTATATTTATTTTTGTTTTTTCCTTCCCTTCATCTTTTTAATATTATAATTGTTTACTAGCCTGTTCTGATAGAACGCTGCAATTTTCTGTTTTTTCCTACCTATTTATTTCCTTGCTCAGGGCTTTGTAGCCCCTTTCCTATTTTTTTTTTCAGGTATAAGGGCTACCTTCAGTATGTCTTGTGTGTGTGTGGGGGGGTCTTGTAGCAATGAACTCCCTTAGCTTTTGTTTATCTGGGAAAGTTTTTATTTCTCCACCATATCTGAAGGATATTTTTGCTGGATAGAGTATGCATGGCTGAAAGATTTTATCTTTCAGAATATGAATATATCATTCCACTTTCACCTAGCCTGTAAGGTTTCTGCTGAAATCTGATAGTGGTTCCTTTGTATTTTCTTCTGCCTTGCTGCCCTTAATATTTTTTCTTTGTCATTGACTTTTGGCAGCTTTTCTGGTATATGCCTTGGAGAATGTCTTTTTACATTGATATAGTTAGGAGATCTATTGGCTTCTTTCACTTGTATTTCCAGCTTCTTACCCCGATTTGGGAAGTTCTCAGCTATTAATTCTTTAAACAAGCTTTCTGCTACATTCTCCTTCTCTACTGCCTCTGGAATACCTATAATCGTTATGTTGCATTTCCTAATTGAGTTGGATATTTCTTAGAGAATTTCTTCATTTCTTTTTAGTCTTAGTTCTCTTTCCTCCTCCATCTGAAGCATTTCTATATTTATGTCCTCTAAATTGCTGATTTGGTCCTCCGTAATATCAACTCTATTATTTAGGGAGTCCAGATTTTTCTTTATCTCACCCATTGTGTTTTTCATCTCCAACAGTTCTGATTGGTTCTTCTTTATAGTTTCAATCTCTTTTGTGAAGAAGTTCCTGATTTCATTGAAGTGTATTTTTGTATTTTCTTGTAACTCCTTGAGTTTTTTTATTATAGCTATTTTGAATTCTCTGTGATTTAGGTTATAAATTTCTGTGCCTTCAGGATTGATTTCTGGGTGCTTGTCGTTTTCCTTCTGGTCTGGACATTTAATATATTTTTTAATACTGCTTGATGATATGGATTTGTGCCTCTGCATAGTGATAGTATCTGGTTGCAGCTTCTGCTACCACTGGGTGTGGGTCAGGAGCTGTGTATTGTGATCTGCTGTGAACTGCAGCTCCCTAGCTCCAGCCACTGAGTACTTTTCTCTTCATGTGGTGCTCTGACCAGCTGCAGAGCTGGAGCACTGGGCAGCAGGGGGTGGGTGGGTGGGATGCTTTCTTTCACCTGCATGATCCCTCCAGCCTCTGAGTACTTTTCTCTCTGTGCGGTCTCTGACTGATCACAGAGCTGGAGTGCTGGTCAGGGGGAAGGGATCTTTCTTTTGCCTCCACAATCCTGGGGGCATTCTCACTGGGCCCTTGCTTTCTGCTCTCCTGGGATGCTAGCTTGATGAAGACATCCCCACAATAGCTCAGTTACCACTGTGTGGGGCTTTCCCATGGGCTTTGAGGGAACTCGGAGAGCATGGTGTTCCACGGACGGCCTCTCCTCCCCCGATTCCTCCCAGAACTGTGCACAGTCCTGGGGTCTCTGTTGTTTGGGAGGAAGAGAAATTTCCCCTTACCTCCTTCCACTTCCTCCAGGGAGTCCAGCTTCTCCATCTTCAGATGTATAGCTGTGTGGGTCTCCCAGACATCTTTTGTGTTGTGTGAATGTCCTCTGTTGGTGTATGAATGTCCTTTTCATTGTATCTTAGAGGGGAGAGCTCAATCTGCCATGATGCTGACATCACCAAAAAATCTTGTTGGGCTATTTTATTGTAGTAATTCTCCTTTTGAAATAATTTCAGACTTATAGAAAGGTTACAAAAGTAGTACAGGGCCAGCCCTTGTGCCCTAGTCATTAAGTTTGGTGTACTCTGCTTTGGCAGCTCCCATTCAGTTCCTGGGTGTGGACCTACACCCCTCATCAGTTAGTTTTCATGCTGTGGTGGCAGCTCATGTACAAAAAGAGAAAGATTGGTAGTGGATGTTAGCTTAGGGTGAATCTTCCTCAACAACAACAACAATAAAAATAGTACAAAGTATGCCATATATCTTCACCCAAATTTCACAAATATTGTTTCACCACATTTAAGTTACTATGCTTTCTCATTTTCTGAACTGTTGGAGAGAAAGTTGCAGACATGAATGCCCCTTTTTCCCTAAATACATACAGTTTTGTTTTCTTGAAATAAGGACTTTTTTTTTAACAAAACCACAGTACAATTATCAAAATCAGGACATTTACATTGCTATAATATTGTTATCTTATCTATAGATTTTATCCAATTTTTTCCAGTTGTCTTGATAATATCCTTTATGGCAAAATAAAAATTTTTTTCTGAGCCAGTATCCACTCCGAGATCACATTAGATTTAGTTGTCATGTCTTTTTAGTCTCCCCTAAAGTGTGACAGTTACTCAGTATTTCTTTCACTTGTATCATCTTGATATTTTTCAAGAGTACAGGCCAGTTATTCTATAGAATGTAGAAACAATGTGGGTTTACTAGAGTAATTTAAAACAAGTCATAGATATTTATTATTTTACCTAAAAGTACTTAATGTATGTATCTCTAATGTGTGAGGATTTAAAAGAAGCAACCATAGTGCTGTTATCACACTCAGCAAAATTAATAATAATTCCTTAATATTCTTTAATATTTAATCCTCATTCAGTCTTTCCTGATTGTCTCAAAAATGTCTTTTTATAATAGATTTGTTTGAATACTGATACAAAGGCCATACATTCTGTTTCTTTGCATATATCCCATAAGATTTTAAAAATTTATTAGAGTTCCCCTTCCTTTTTTCCTCATGCTTTTGATAGTTCAAGAAACTAGGTCATTTGTCTTATAGAATTTCCCATGTTCTGTATTTTGCTGCTTGCTCAACGGAGTGCTCTTAACCTTAGGCTTTTTAAAAAGGGGGGCAGTGGCTTAAGAAGGAAATAATGATGCAAACCATCTATTCCCCTGATCTACACCCTTGGTTCTGGGGCATGTTATTTCCATGATTGAGGCATTCTTCTTTATAATTGTTATGATGTTGTTGATAACTCCTCAATCATGATTTGGCTTTGCTTTTCAGTATCTTCCAAAAGTGCTCATTCCAGAGTCAGGCAAAGGGATCAAGTCCAGTCTAAAATACCATTTGAACTAGCATGATGGTCATTGTAACAATTTTAGTATATGATCAGGGCTTATTGCATCTCATAATTATAATTCTATTCAACTCCATCTAGTACAAATGTGACCTGCTCTGTTCCTAGTTATAAAGTTGTTACAACAAAAATGAAGGATTCTTTTTTCTTTTTCTTTTTTTGAGGAAGATTAGCCCTGAGCTAACTGCTGCCAATCCTCCTGTTTTTGCTGAGGAAGACTGGCCCTGAGCTAACATCCATGCCCATCTTCCTCTCCTTTTTTTTATATGTGGGACGCCTACCACAGCATGCCATGCCCAGCAGTAGTTATTTAATTTCTTGAATTCCAATTATTGAATAATAAATTCTTCCCTAATGATTGTTGATGTTTTCTTTATCACATATAAATTCAACCAAAAATCCTGGTCTGCTTCTGAAATATCAATTCTGTTTTATTCACCTGTGTCTATTCTTAGCCCAGTACCAGACTGATTTAATTATTATAGATTTAGGACATGTTTTATTAAGTGGTAAACCTAGTTTTTTCTTATTATACTTTTTCAAAGTGTATATATTTCTTGTTGAATTTAAGAATCTCCAAATATACCTTCTCCAGCACACATAAAATACCTGACATTTTGATTTAAAAATTGTATTAAATCTTTACATTCATTTGAGAAATAAGTACCTTAATAATTTTCCTATCCATGCAGATATCTGATCTCTTTCTCCATTTGTTCAAATCTTTTACATCAGTCTTTTTTATCTCATATATTTCTCATTATGATGATCACTGATATCACAGAGTTGTTGCTACTGTGAATAAGCATATTTATCCTGAATCCAGATCTTTTAATGAAATTGATTAGTAGATTTTTAAAAAATTTTATTTATTTTCGGAAAATAAAAATTGAATGTATTTAAGGTATACAGCATGTTTTGATATATGTATGTATTGTGAAATGTTTACTACAATCAAACTAATTAACCATGCCATGACTTCCCATAGTTACCATTTTGTGTGTGTATGTGTGGTGAAAACACTTGAGATCTACTATCATAGCAAATTTCAAGTATACAGTATATTATCATTAACTATGGTCACCATGCTGTGCATTAGGTCTCTAGTACTTATTCATCCTATAACTGAAAGTTTGTACCCTTTAATTAATCTCTCTCCTTTCCCTCTACCCACCAGCCTCTGGTAACCACCATTCTATTCTCTGTTTCTATGAGCTCAACCTGTTTTTTAGCTTCCACATATAAATGAGATCATGTGATATTTATCTTTCTACTTCTGGCTTATTTCACTTAGCATAATGTCCTCCAGGTTCATCCATGTTGTTGCAAATGGCAAGATTTCCTTATTTTTAAAGCCTGAATAATATTCCAGTGTGTGTGTGTATGTATACCATATTTTCTTTATGCATTCATCCATCGATAGATGCTTAGATTGTTTCTGTATCTTGGCTACTGTGAATAATGCTGCAGTGAACGTGAGAATACATATAACTCTTTGAGATAGTGGTTTTATTTCCTTTGGATATACACCCAGATGTGAGACTCCTGGATCATATGGTAGTTCTATTTTTAATTTCTTGAGGAGCCTCCATAGTGTTTCCCATAATGGCTGACCAATTTACATTCCTACCAACAGTGTACAAGGGTTCCCTTTTCTCAACAAACTCATCAACACTTATTATCTTTTGACTTTTTGATGATAGACAACCTAACAGGTATGAAGTAATACCTCATTGTGGCTTTGATTTTCATTGCCCTGATGATTAGTGATGTTGAGTATCTTTTCATATACCTGTTGGCCATTCGTATGTCTTCTTTGGGAAAAAAAGTCTATTCAGATCCTTTGCCCATTTTTTAGCAGGGTTATTTGCTTTTTTGCTGTTGAGTTGTATGAGTTCCTTACATATTTGAAGTATTAACCCCTTATCAGATAGATGTTCACAAATATTTTCTCCCATTCCATAGGTTGCCTTTTCCTTTCGTTGGTGGTTTCCTTTGCAGTACTGAAGCTTTTTAGTTTGGTGTCGTTCCATTTGTTTATTTTTGCTTTTGTTGTCTGTGCTTTTGGTGTCAATTAAAGAAAATATCATTGTCAAGACCAATGTCAAGGAGATTTTCCTGTATGTTTTCTTCTAGAACTTTTATGGATTCAGGTCTTATGTTTAACTCTTTAACACATTTTCAGTTGATTTTTGTGTATTTTATAAGATAAGGGTCCAATTTCATTCTTTTGCATGTGGCTATCTAGTTTTCCCTATAACATTTATTGAAGAGACTGTTCTTTCCTCATTGAATATTCTTGACATATTTGTCAAAAATTAGTAGTATATGCATGGGTTTATTTCTGTGCTCTCTATTCTCCATTCTGTTCCGTTGGTCGATGTGTCTGTTTTTATGCCAGTACCATACTGTTTTGATTACTATAGCTTTGTAATATAGTTAGAAGTCAGGCAGTGTAGTGGCTCCAGCTTTGTTCTTCTTGCTCAAGATTGCTTCAGCTATTTGGTGTCTTTTGTGGTTCCGTATGAATTTTAGGATTGTTTTTTCTATTTCTGTGAAAAATTGGCATTTTGATGGAGATTTCCTTGCATCTGTTGATTGCTTTCTGTAGAATGGATATTTTAATGATATTAATTCTTCCAATCCATGAACAATCCAGGATATCTTTCCACTTATTTGTGTCTTCTTTGATTTCTTTCATCAGTGTTTTAAGAAAATTACAAGCCAATATCCCTGATGAACATAGATGAAAAAATCCTCAACAAATAGTAGCAAACTGAATTCAACTGTATGTTAAAAGGATCATACACCCTGATAAAGTCAGATTTATGCTTGAGATGCAAGGATGGTCAGTATGCACAAAACAATAAATGTGATACACCACATTAACAAAATGAAGGATAAAAATCATGTGATCGTTTCTTTTTTTCCTGTTGTTTTAAAGATTGGCACCTGAGCTGACAACTGTTGCCAATCTTCCTTTTTTTTTTCTTTCTGCTTTTTCTCCCCAAATACCCCCAGTATGTAGTTGTATGTTTTAGTTGTGGGTCCTTCTAGTTGTGGCACGTTGATACCACCTCAGCGTGGCCTGATGAGTGATGCCATGTCCGTGCCTGGGATCTGAATCAGCGAAACTCTGGGCTGCCGCAGTGGAGCATGCGAACTTAACCACTCAGCCGTGGGGCCAGCAGCAGATCATTTCAATAGATGCAGAAAAAACATTTAACAAAATTCAATATCCTTTCATGATAAAAACTTTCAAAAAGTTGGGTATAGAAGGAATATACCTCAACATAATAAAAGCCATGTGTGACAGGCCCACAACTAACATACTCAATAGTGAAAAGCTGACCGCTTTTCCTCTATGATTTTAACAAGACTAGGTTGCCCATTCTTACCACTCCTGTGGTACTGGAAGTCTTAGCCAGAGCAATTAGGCCAAAAAAAAAAAAAAAATGAAAAAGAAAAAGAAAAAGAAAGAAAGGCATCCAAATTGGAAAGGAAGGAGTAAAATTCTCTCTGTTTGCAGATGATATGATCTTATATATAAAAAAAACCCTGAAGACTTTACTAAAAAACTGTTAAAACTAATAAATAAATTCAGTAAAGTTGCAGGATACAAAAATCAACTTATAAAAATCACTTTCATTTATATACACTAACAATGAACTATTTAGAAAAGAACAATTGCATTTACAACAACAACAAAATGAATAAAATAGTTAGAAATAAATTTAACCAAGGAAGTGAAAGAATGGTATACCAAAGGCTTTCTTGAGGTTACTTTTTCTGTAGCTTTCTGCTACTACCACCCAAGGGATCAGGGGTTATAAATCTTTAAGTATTACCTTTGGGATTAGTGTTTTCCAATATGAAAAATACCTCTGTTGGTAGCTTCTATTTCAGCAGATGAGATTGGACTTCGGCTTCCAGTCTTCTCTTTCTTAACTTTTTCCCTACTATTATATTGATACCCCTCCCTCCTTTAGGAGTAAAAAGCACTGCTACTCATTATGATAATCCCATTGTGAAAAGGTATTTAGTCGATGTATTATTTTATAAAATATCTTTCCAAATGTTGTCTTTCCCAGGCATTTGTTTTTTGAGTTTTTGTTGCTGTGGTATAAAAAAATATGTTGTCCTAAGAATTGGATTTTGGGCAACAGAGTAAATTAATGGAAATGTTGTGTGTGTATGGGGCCAAAAAATATTTATATTTCTCTTGAAATTGTGCTTTGGTGACTAGAACTCTTAAGAGTCAGAATAAGTAGGTCACATTTTGCCTCCTCAAGTATCTACCTGCTTCTCAGTTGTTGGCTTATGGACTGTGTTGGCTATAGTTGAGGCCTATTACCAGAAATAACTTAAGGTAGAGGTGGCCCTGACAGTGTGAAGGGCTGCTAGCCTCGAATTTTTTTCCTTTAGTAATCTCTGCCAGCCTTCTCCTTTCTCCCCTGAGCATGGACCTTATTCTCACATTCTTTTTTAAAAAAATTTTTTTTTTTTTGAGGAAGATTAGCACTGAGCTAACATCTGCTGCCAATCCTCCTCTTTTTGCTGAGAACATTGGCCCTGAGCTAACATCTGTGTCCATCTTCCTCTATTTTATATGTGGGACGCCTGCTAATGCATGGCTTGATAAGCGGTATGTAGGTCTGCACCTGGGATCCGAACCGGCAAACCCCAGGCTGCTGAATCGGAACATGCGAACTTAACCATTGCACCACCTGGCCAGCCCCCCTTGTTCTCCCATCATTACTCATAAGTTTCCGAGTTCTTGTGTCTATTTTTACTGTACTCTGAACCACTACACTTTTGCCATCACCCATGCTCTTGCTTTTTTCTGCCGTATATTTGCAAAATGAACTGTTTTTACACGTTGTAGAAAAATTAATAAACTAACACTGTAGATTTTTACAAATACCTTGAGTTACAAAGCCTTAAGAACTTAAAAGCTTGCATGGATCAATTTCTTTTTAACCTAAAATGACAAAGCTTATTCCAAAATGGCCTGAGAAGTAGGAGGTAAAAAAACATTTTACTGGTCTGTATTGCCCTTTTTTTCATACCCTACCATTCAAAGATCAGAAATGACCACTGCTCCTCCTTTTTGATACAATCTTACTATTTTGTTGATTGATGCATGAGGCATAAGGATCAGTTGATCTTATTTACACTACTTAGTAAAGTTAGGAGCAGAAGCATTTGGTTATTTATTGTCTTTGTGGTTTCTTTAATTCAATGGCTGATCTTGATTCTACCCCAGGCTGAAGCTTTGAAAGCCATTTTTGGCTTTGGTTTTAAATTCATATTGTGCAAATCAGGAGGTTACATTCTTTCATCCTGAGACAAGATTAGAGTACTGAAAAGCTACATAGCTCTCATTTCCAAAGCTATCAATCATATTGTGTATTCACTAGCTTAGTGACCTTGAACAAGTTGGTTAACCTTACTAAGCCTCAATTTCTTCATCTGTAATGATACCACCTACATCATAGGAATAGACTATAGAAATAAACGAAAATTAAGTGAGATAATCCATGTAAAGTGTTTTCCACTGTTCCTTATGCATAGTAAACAGATGGTGGTGACAGTAGCCTTGGGGGTAATGATTGTATGCATATAGTCTTCATTGTTTATTTCTAATGTAGCAAGAGGAAAACCGTCATTTTCAAATTCTTTGCAACTGCCAGTAAATAGGCTGAGGAAAGAAAGGCATCAACTCTCCATTACTTCTTTGGTAGGGAACAAAATGCTGTTTCTGCAAGTAGATTGTAAATTTAGATCTTATTTTATTTGTAATGGATGCTCCAAATGCCTACCCTCCCTATTACTGGAGATTTAAGGAGGTGCCATCTGAGGGACAGAGGTGGCCTGCAAATACTTAAAGGCTATTTATACTTATAGAAATAACAATAGTACCAGATATCTCAGTGGACTGTTTGAAATGCCAGTGTGTAGCTCACAAGGGAATCAAACTAAATAAACAGCAAATCATCTGTAATAGTCTAACACCATAACTACTTAGATAATTAGTCCTTTTGAATCAGGGAACATAACACTAAATATAAGCCTATTGTTTGTTTCTTTTAAGGAATACATTCATAGTGAGAAATACAGAACTACCTATCTCTTTATCATGTGTCCCTAAGTCTACCATGGTTTCTAGTGCAAGTATTTGTATGACGAGCAAAGTATGGAATTGGAAAGGATCTTAAAGTAATTTAGTTCATTCTCTTTATTTTATAGATGAAGAAACTGAGAGCTTAAGTAACGTGTCCAAGTTAGATAGTAAGTGACAGAACTGGGACCTGAACTAGATCTCCTGATTCCTAGCACAATATTCTTCCACATCATCCTGTCTGTAATTTTGCTTCACAAGATTTTCATTTCTTTTAAAGTGATTTTTAGTTTACCCCAGAGCCAAATTATTTTTCTATGACTACAAATTTCCATTTTTATAATATATCAATGAGAAAAGATCTTAGTTCACAGAAATTTGTTTGATATCTATATAGATACATAAAATAGATTCAATAAAAGATGTATATATTTCTTTCAAACGTGATGCAGAATTAAATTGAAATGTGTTGAGAGGTTAAGTTGTGAATAGAGGCTAGTGTAGTCAGAAAGAAAAATAAAGATTTCAGATAAGTAGGAGGGTTTAAGTTGAAGTACTAGGATAGTAAGAAAGATGAAACAGGGGCCAGCTCCGTGGCCGAGTGGTTAAGTTCGCGTGCTCTGCTGCGGCGGCCCAGGGTTCGGATCCTGGGTGCAGACATGGCACCGCTCGTCAGGCCACGTTGAGGCAGCATCCCACATCCCACAACTAGAAGGACCTGCAACTAAGACATACAACTATGTATGGGGGGGGGGTGGCGGTTTGGGAAATAAAACAGAAAAAAGAAAAAAAGATTGGCTACAGTTGTTAGCCCAGGTGCCAATCCTTAAAAAAAAAAAAAAAAGATTGGCAACAGTTGTTAGCCTAGGTGCCAATCTTTAAAAAAAAAAAAAGAAAGAAAGATGAAACAGAAGTGACGAGAGGAAAAGATACTGTGAGTGAATAGAGAGGATGCCAAATTTGAGTTCTTGACAGAGGTCTAGAAGTGTATGATGTTGAGGCTGTGTTCATTTGAGTCTGATGGTATTAATTGGCAATGGTCAGGTGAGCTGAAAGGGGAGAATGATGTAGTCAAGGTGTATGATAGATAGAAACAAGGATATTGAAGTCATAAGACTGTTAGTAGGTTTCAGAGTAGAGAGAAAATATATAAACCAGAAGATAAAATCACCTAAGAAGATGAAAATGAGTCCTAGGGGTGGAAAAAAAATCAATGGAAATACTTTGCAGAGAGCACTCTGCCACATTAGAGACTGTTCTGTCCTTCAGTTCTGTGTCCTTTATTAAATCATAAAGATGATAGAATTGGATGTCTTTTAGGGTTTACCCATGGTTAGTTCATGTTATTAGTCTATTAATATTCATGTTAGTTCTGTCAGTACATATTTTCTATGTATATCTCTATATTTTTCAGTAGGGAGAATTGGGCCTGTTCATAAACCATTTGGTATGTTTTTGAAGGTATGTTTTAACATACCTACATGATACTATGAGAGAAGATGATAGTATGAGAGATAGTGAGATAATATTAGAAAGGTAAATGCATTTAATTTGAACTTGATTCCCTCATATTTTGAAAGGACAGTTTTCTGTTAAGTTTAAGAACTGTAGACTTGTATTTACATAGTATGCTCAATTTGTAAAGCATATTTATATGCATTATCTCAATTATAAGTCAGATTTTTTTGTAACATTAACAGTATGAACTATAGAATCATAGTTACTCACTGTATGTGTTAAACTGTCAGTGATAAAAATCAATAGTTTTTTGAATTCCTGTAATCCTCTTAAGCTTGAAACAACAGAATCTCTGATCTCAAATCGTCTGTAATAAAATATTGTAGGAAGAAGCACAATCAGGTAGTAAAGAATAACCTACTTTTATATTAGATTTAATGATGCATTAGTATCTATAACATATCCTCAGTTAAATAACTGTGTATATTAAAAATATCATTCAAATGTGGATGCTTGTTTTAACACCTTAATGTTATATTATTCAGTTGCATATGGTTACAATAATCACAAAGGTGCTCAGAGGGAAAAGGGTGAGAATGATAGCTATTATAACTTTCAAAAAAAATCTCAAATATGCTTTCTTTATTGTGGAAAGTTGAGACAACAGCTCAAAATACAGAGATAATTATATATTGATTTAAAATTATTCTAGATAAAGATTTTATTTCAATACTTCAGATATTCAGTACTTCAAAAATATTTTAATTATTCATCTTTCTTAAAAATATGAGAATAGTTTTTGAAGGAAATACTACTTATTTGCATAAATCATACTGACAAACTTTAAAACCTAACTATTTAATCAATAGTACTGAGCTAAGTGAAGGGGACAAATTAAAGGCATGGTCCCTGCTCACAAAGGAACTTAGAACTTATTTAAGGAGACAAAAGGTTCATAATCATTCTTCAGTAATTTTGAGTAAGTGCTAAACTGTGGTGTTAACTTAGAATTTTAGCAAATATTTCATGTAGGAGAGAGGCCTTGACCTTGGATTTGAGAGATAAGTGGTGAATATTTTATTTTTGAAAAATGCTAATAATTAGGACCTCATTTGTTTATTACTATGTATAAATAATTTTTCCATTATTAGGTTTTTGTAGATACTTTGAAAAGAGATGCTTTTAGCAGCTTGAATCACAGAACAATAATGAAAAAATTTTTGAGGTATATAAACAAATAATTGCTTCTTGAATACTAAATTCTGATGGTATTTTGTTGTCACAGCTACAACACAAACTAATTACATAAGCTCTTTATTTCTAGTGGAATTCTAACAGTTGTGCAGTAACTTCTGTAGTAGTAAATAAACATTGAAATATATGACTACATTCTTGGTATTAATCAGATTAAGTTCCAATCTAGTGAAAAATATTTTCTCTCTAATTATTTTATATATTAGAAAATATATTATTCAATGCTACTGAAGAAAACATTTGAGACTTTTAACAAATTTGACAGACTTTAACAACTGAAAATATAATTGGGGATTTCCCTCCAATTTTATTGGTAATTGGTTATTTCTAGTACAAAGAAAAGTTACTGATTTTTGTTTATTTACCTTGTATTTAGACAACTTACCACATTCTTTTATTTCTAAAAAATTTTAGTAATCCATTTTGTTTCTTACTTTCTTGCATTTATATATATTATTTCAATTTCTTGTCCTATTGAATTAGCTTGAATCTCTAAAACAAAGCTGAATAATAATGGGAATAATGAACATGTATGTCTTCTTCTTGATTTTAATGAGAACGATTATAGCTTTTTGCTGTTTAGTATCATGTTTGTTGTTATTTTTGTTATTGTTAATATATATCATCTTTAAGTAGTCTTCCTTTAGTCCTATATTAGATAAGATGTTTACTTGAATTGACTGCTGAATTTTATCAAATCTCTTTCTAGAACCTATTCATATAATCATGAGGTTTTATCTTTTAATTTGTTGATTTAATTATTGTCAGTACATATCCTGATATTGAGCTGTCTTTGTTAGTTTAAATGAGATTAGGCAGTCAAATCTTTGTCTAAATCCAACAGAGACATACTTTTAAATGTTTTTTTTCTTTCACGCATATGAGAGAAAAAGAAAAAGTACCAATAACTTTATTCTAGCTTTATAAAGAAAACTCGCATGTATTTATATTTTTCTCAAAATGCTACATCAATTTAAATATTACTATCACGGGAACACATTATTAAGTAAAACAACCAATCAGAATTACAGACTCCTTAGAGATTCACAAGGGGTAACAGCAATCTGTAAAGTACAGCTGTCTTATTAGACTCCTTTTTAGAAATAACATTTGCAAAGCATTTATGTGATGAATATTATTTGCGTTTCTGTATCTGTATCTTGCCGAGGTTTATTTTGTAAGCAGTTAGAAGGCCTCTAGTTTCAAGGTGGAGGCCTGAAAAACTTCAAATTTAAGATAAGGAAAGGAAAAGGGTGACAAATATTAGTGACAAATGGAATATGAGGTGTATGTATATTTAACATCTATACTTACATTTCTGGAATAAACTTTATTTGCTTATGGTTTATCATTGTTAGGATATATTACTGGAGTGAATTACTAGTATCTTATTTAGTATTTTATAACTATATTCATGAGTATTTACTTTATAATGCTTAAAATAATCTGAAATTATAAATACTGTACTATGTGATGAGTTTCCTGTGAAATCACTACCACAGTCAAAATTGGGAACATTTTTGTTCCCAACATTTTGTTCCTGTGGCTCTTTGCAGCAGCCCATCATTCTTTCTGCCCCTGGACCCATGGGACAACTGATTTGCTTTTTTGTCACTAGAAATTGTTTGAATTTTATATAAATACTCCTTCCCTTTCTCTCTCTGTCTCTCTTTCCCTCTCTGTCTCTGTCTCTGTCTCTCTCCTTCCTCTCTCTGAATATATATACCTGATGTGTTTAACATTAAAAGATGATTTGGGCAATTCAGGGAAGAGTTTGGGATTGGATTAGTGACAAGCACATAAAAACTAAGCAAACGAAACTTAAAAAAAGAAGAGTAACCTCAGGGAACAAAAACATTTGTGAGGCAAAATAAGAAACTAGTAATAATAGAGTGTTAACACTTAGTTCTCACTAGCCCCATACGTGGAGAGCAGGGAGAGACTAAAAAAAGAGTCACACCATGCCAGATTGGTAGGTGGTAGGTTTAATAAGCAAGGGAACTTACATATGAGGCTTGTTTGGGCAGCTGAAAGACAGTACATCTCCACACTCACCCACCAGAATCTTAAAGTTTATATAGAGGCCTTAAATGGGCTCAGTCACATATACTGTCTAGATGATCTCAGTATCATGTCACTATCTCAAGACTGTGTCCTTGGGCAGCTTCTAGCATGGGGAAGGCAAGCAAGAGTGCACATTCCAAGGACAGGGGAGGGAGTGAGGTGCCTCTGATTGCCCAGGCCCAGCTCTAGGGTCAACGGGTCATCATGTCCTCCCCAGAATCTCCACCAACATTCCACCCTTGTGACTGGCTCTTACAATCTTTGCATTCCCCCCCTCTTCCACAATGTACCCTGAGCAGTAAGTGAGGGGTTTCACTAGCATGGAAGTGGCTTATTTGGCAGCTATCTGGCTGCATTGAAGGCAGATGCCACAGCAGCTGTACAGGCACATGCCAGAGAAAACACAGATTAAGACAATGATTCCCAAAATCAGTGACAGTTTTTTCCACCGAGAACCCCATGATCTGAACCCCATGACTGATTTATTAAGCTCCCTAGGTTGGGGTCAGATCACTCAGGGTGTTCATTTTTGCCCTCAGGTGATTTAATAAAGATGATACATTAGTAAACTTATCAGGTATGATATACCAAACAACATTCTGTTTGGATAATTGCAGAGGTGCCCCCTTGCAAGGCAGTGATAATGTCCAAGCCATCCTGTTTTGGAGGATAACGTTTCTCATTAGAGACATTTCAGTGTTCAGTAAAGACAGGCTTAGCTGGTTATCATTTAAGGCCTGCTGGGTGAATTTAGTAAGGGCTTCTATGTGTGTTACAATGTCCTCTAGGCCAATGGCAGGGGACAAACACTGAGGCCAAATGATCATACCAGTGGAAAACAGAATGTACTCACCTGACCTTGAGGAGAGGGAGGTTGGCAGCTTTGGGAACTTGATCTGGTTGTGTGTACCACACATGTTGGCCAGGGCAGGCAGAGCTGTTAGGCATGAGGAGATGGACAAGGGGGCATGATGTGCCGGACCAAGACACCTACCTTCTCCCCTCTTTTAATTCCATTCCAGGCATAGTTCATTTCAACATGTCTTGCTTGCAGCAGGACAACAGGATCTCAGTGGAGATTGAGTAGTTTTCTCTCACTCAGGGATTCGAAGTGACTCACCCATTCTGGTGGGAGGTCCTATTGCAAATTCCAGTGGATAGTGCCTTTCCTAGGTATGATGGGGCTTGGTATTCTCAGCAGTATAGCACATTGATCCACGATGAGAATTGGGTCAATGGCTGTTTCCTTCAACTTCCATGCCTTGATTGGGTGTCTCAGCAGGGGTCCTCAGTCTGGCATATGGGGCGATAGGCCTTACAGGTTGATCATTCAAATGTATTAAAGCCTGGGATAGTACGTTAGTCCACCCGGCCAAGGTGGTTTTACCTGTTAATAATTTGATCTGCTACTTTAATATTCTGTTTTTCCTTTCTACCAAGCCTGCTGCCTGTGGCTTATAGGGAAGGTGGAACTTCCATTCAATGACATGTTCTTTTGCCCAGTCTTTCATATCATGACCTTTGAAATGTGATACCCAATCACTGTCTATTCACAAGGATATCCATACATGGTACTCAGCTTCTTTAATCCCCTAATGGTGGCAGCTTGGTTTGCATGGTAACAGGGGACAGCTTGGGTTAAGCCAGATGCAGTGGCTATACAAACCAAGGTGTATTTAGAACCCTCACTCGCAGGTAGGGGGCCAATATAATCAATTTGCCAATCCCTCATAGGTTGGGAACTCTGGTGGTGACCCCAGACTCCTTTGGTAGTTGCCTTGGGCATTGTTTAGAACACGCAGGGCATGCTGTTACTGCCTTAACCAAGTCACGGTATTTTAAGGGCAATCAGACATCTTTGGCAATACGCCATCTGACATGGGCACTCCAGTGACTGCTCTTTCTAGACCCCCAATCTGCCATATCTACTGAAGGGTCAGTTCCTAGGGCTCATAGATGAGCTAGGATATCAGCTTCCTGATTGCCAGGGAATATTTTTGCCTTATGAGCTCGGATGTGGAAAACAGTTTTTGAGTGCCTGAGGCTCTCACAGGTGGACCCAAATGTCTTTCCACATATTCTGACCCCACAAAGGTTTATTCCTGATCATTCACTCCTCGGCTTCCCAATGTCCAAGCCATAGGTTAATCCCTTTAGAATAGCCCAGCTGTCAGTGCAGAGGATTAATGGCCAGGGCTCATGAGTGATCACCAGCCAAACTGCTCTGAGTTCAGCCCACTGGCTGCTATGATTTGTTACTGTTTCCATCCAGATGGTGTCGGTGATGCGCTGAATAGCGACAGCAGTCCTTTGGACAGATTGCCTCAACTAGATCCATTTGTATATCAGGCATCAGCAGGAATTTCTCCCACTCCCTTTCTACAGGCTACAGGGGTCACCATAGGAATAGAGGCAGGGGCATCTGGAGGATCTACGTAGTTCACAGGGCGTAGTAGCACCTGTATTTCTAGAGATAGTGGGCTGGTGGACAAGGTGCTCTTCTGCTGCAAATAGGCATACCACTTAGTCAAAGTGGGAGTTTGAGCCATGGCAGAGGTGCGTCGATGGAACATATTCTCACCACCTCTTGATAGGAAGGGAAGTTCTTACCATGATGTTGTTCCTTCGTGAGAGGTTCTACCTGGAGGAGTGCTGTGGACACTGCGAGGAGCTGTTACTCTGTGGAGGTATATTGTGTTTCTGCCTCCTAGCAGAACTAGGACCAAAATCCTAGAGGTACTCCCTCTTTATGTTGTCTCTGCCATAGTGCCCAACCTTCCAGAGTCTCAGACACATCTAAATCAAATAGTAGCTCTGCTTGGGAGATGCCCAGAGCTTTAATCTCTTTACTAATATTTTTACCTTCTCAAAGGCAGCTTGCTGCTCAGATCCTCAGTCCCACACGTGCCCTTTCTTTATCAGGTGGTATAAGGGAGGAGCCAGCACTAGTGGTTTAGTGGTTAAGACTCAGTGCCTTTACCGCTATGGCCTGGGTTCATTTCCTGGTCATAGAACCACACCACCTGTCTGTTGGTTGTGTTACTGTGGCCACTGTATGTTGCTGTGGTGCTGAAAGCTCTGCCACCAATATTTCAAATACCAGCAGGGTCATCTATGGTGGACAGGTTTCAGTGGAGTCTCCAGACTAAGACAGACTAGGAAAGAGGGCCAGGCTACCTACTTGCAAAAGAATTAGCTGTGAAAACCATATGAATAGCAGTGGAGCATTGTCTGATACAGTGCTGGAAGGTGAGAGAATGGCACAATAAGATTGGGCAGGCTTCCCCTCTGCTGTACACAGGGTTGCTAGGAGTTGGAATCAACTTGATGGCACTAACAACAACAAATAAGGGATGGAGGCACTGTGACAGGTAGGGAATGAAAGTCCTCCAGAACCTCCAAAATTCCTACAAAGGCTTGCACTTCTCTCACATTCTTAGGGTTTGGATAGGTTTGCACCTTATCAATCACAGCTTCTGGGACAATGTGTGTCTTACCTGATCAAACAACTCACCAAAACCGTGCAGCAGTGCCTGGGCCTTGAATTTTCTGTGGGTTCCTCTGCAGGTACATCTTATCCTCTTCCTTGAAGATGTTCCAGCAAAGTCTGCAGAGTGTCCTGCAGTAGAGGCAAGTCTTCACATGTTAACATTATATCAACAATGTAATGGGCCCATTTTGTTGATGTGAGGAAGGAGAACAGGGACAAGTCTCAAGCCACCATCCCATGACATATTGTGGGGCTCTGCAGATGGCCTTTGAGAAGCACTTGAAAGTTTCATTATTGCCTCTCCCATGTGAAGGCAAATTGATCTTAGTTATCAGAAACCTGTACTCGTCAGAGTCTTTTCTTGAATCTCCTTGAAGATAAAGCACTTTTATTAATAACATATTTATACAAATAACCTAAATAAAGTTTAGCATCACTTCTTATTTGTCCATGCTCCCTATGTAATATATCAAATAAGCCTAATTTAGTTTGATATCCTTCTTTTATAAGGAGAGAGAACACATATTTTGAAATATTCCAGGGGCCCTCTGGAAAATCCTAAGGTTCGTTCAAAGTCAGCAAGACTTCATTTAGAATTTGACTTTTGGGAAGCTTGTCAAAAATACCAAAAGGTTTTAAAAACTTGATTAAATAGGATCAAAGATTGCTGTGAAACAATACTTAGTTATCCAATAAACAAAGTTGACAAAGATTTCAAAGGAAAATGCAGAAAGTTCTACAGTTGTAAAAATTTTTAAAAATTTAGCTCTTTTTTTTTAAAGATTTTATTTTTTTCCTTTTTCTCCCCAAAACCCCCCGGTACATAGTTGTATATCCTTCGTTGTGGGTCCTTCTAGTTGTGGCATGTGGGACGCTGCCTCAGCGTGGTTTGATGAGCAATGCCATGTCTGCGCCCAGGATTCAAACCAACAAAACACTGGGCTGCCTGCAGCGGAGTGCGCGAACTTAACCACTTGGCCAGGGGGCCAGCCCCCAAATTTAGCTCTTTTAATAGAGAAAATTCAGTTTTCTTGAGTAATTGAAAACCTGATAAAGACAACATGAAGCATAGGAAATTATTTTGATAAAACATAGAATCTTTGTTTTCCAGGCAGATTACTTAAAAGGTGAAGGAAAACCTTTCACAGTCTCATCAAGAATAGACTAATAGTACAGGAAAACTTTGTCTTTTAGCAGATGAAAGAAAAATAAATTTCAGTATTGCATAAGTACACTATTGATATTAAAGCTTGTTTTTCTTTAAGCCAGTTAAATAGAGCTTTTTTACAAAAGAATTTTGACGATACCCTCTGGAGGTAGAAACACATCACATATACATAACATATATTCATTGATAAACATATAGACAGACACAGAGACTCCATAGCTTTCATTCCTGCAGTGAATGTGGTCTGATCAGGACCTTCAAAGCAGGGGCATAGATTGCCAGTCTCATTCCCAATTCCTTAAGAATTTGTTCTACCTCCTTTATGGATTTCCAGGGTCCTACGTACCCAGGGAGATTCCCCTCATTGGGCCAAGCCACGCTGCAGGATACAATAATCCAATTTATAAGGGAATGAGTACCTTGAAACCCCCGAGTGCCATGCAGGGACTGCCAGAGGGCAGGCTGTATGGTGATGTTGCTCATTTTCTCTACCTCCTGCCTAGTTAGAGAAATGCCATTGCCCCCCCATATCCCATAGCCACACTAACCATGCCTGGATACTTTCCCTGGCCTTTTGCTGCAACTTGGTGGCTATATCAATAAGCTCAGTAAGAGTATATTCTCTCATTATTAATGTTTCCTGAACTGGGGGCTGCCCTGATGGCTGGGGTTTTTGTTGCTGTTTTTTTTTTCTTTCTTCCATGTTAGGTGTTGGACACCATGGGGTGTTTCCCCCATTTCACTGTCAATTACCACAACATCCTCCTCTTCACTCTCATCACTTTACCAGGGATTCTACCTCTTAGTGTCCCAAACAGGCTTTGTCACAAGTGCTTGGACCTTAATCCATGGCAGCTTGCGCCCTCCTAGCTTTGCAAAGTGGCATGCTATGGTCTCTAACTTATTATCCTGCTCTCTCACCTTGTCTGCCGGCTCTGAAGCTGGCAGAATGGTGGACAATTGCACAGCCTTCTCTAACGTCAGCTCTTCTTCCATCTTTCTAACTCAAATTTCAGCCTCTAGTTGGGCATTAGTGGCCAGCTGAACTGCCCACTGTAGAGGCTTGCCCGCTGTAGAGGCTAGCCCACTGCAGCAGCCATTTGTCTTCCTTCTTTGCCACAATTCCTCAAACAAGCATATTAGACCAGCTGGAGTTTGCGGGCATTTCCGTCCTCAAGTAGTGGTCCACAGCATCTAACAGACAAGCCACCCCTCCCCACATAGAGGTTGATGGCCAACTCAGGATTTCTCACATGGATGCCTCTTTCCCAAGGCCCATTTCTTCAGTCTCCTGGCTGGCTCACCAATTGTTAGTTCGCAAACTGACCCTGTACAGGGAAGGTAGGAAGAGACCAAAGAAAAAGGTGCACTACTACAGATTGGTGGGTGGCAGGTTTAATGAACAAGAGAACTTACATGTGAGGCTTGTCTTGGGTGGCTACAAGATGAGTAGATCTCCACACCCACCCACCAGAATCTTAAAGTTTTTATAGAGGTTTTAACTGGACTCAGTCATGTGTACTGTCCAGATGGTCTCAACACTACATTACTATCTGAATGCTGTGTCCTTGGGCAGCTTCTTGTGTGGGGAAGGCAAGAGGAACGCACATTCCAAGGACAGAGGAGGGAGGGAGGTACCTCTATTGCCTGGCTCCAGCTCATGGGTCAACCAGCAGTCTTGTCTTCTCAATGACCTCCTCCAACAACACTGATTGTCATGGGAGGAGAGAGATATGGCAAGGGTGCTTGTATGTGTAGTGAGGGGGTGGGTATAAAAGAATATTTTTTTTGAAATGTCAATAAGTATCAATATTAAAATGTTATTTTGAGACGTATTAGGTACATACAAAATAAATAGCAAAAGATTGAAAAGTAGTTGCCTCTGGGAAGTAGGAAATGGGAAGGGGACAGATGACTTCTAATTTTTATAATATGTCCTATGGGATTATCTGGCTTGTTAAACTACCTACATGGTTGAGTGTGATAAAAATAAAACTAAAATGAGAGAAAAATGATATAAAATTTCAAAATATTTGTGTTAATAAACATTCCATTTCTATTATGTCTGCTTCCAAATATCTTGTAAGATGGGGGTATAGTAGTGCTTTATTCTTCTTTAATTTTAGTATCAACTGCCTTTTGGATCTTTGAACTTGATAGTTTTCTTATTCTTTCAAGAGATTTAAAAGTCTTACTGAGAAATTGGTACCAAAACCTCAACTGCCAAGGGCATTTGTATGAACAGGTACTTTGCCGTACTTGTGCATATAGAGCAATGTTACCTTTTTATCACAGTGTGATGGGGTTTCATAGGAACTTCTTATTTTTGTTACCATTATGCCACTCCATGGTGTCATATGCCTGTCATGGTCCTCTTAGTCTTTTCCTTAATTCAAGAGAGCAGAAAATTATTCAGCAATACTTACAGTGATCCAAGATGACATCAAATTTAGGGAAGGTTGTGGACGTACACACATAGCCCTAAGCAGCCCAAAGTTAAAGTAATTTGGCTGTTATTGGAAACAAATATCATTGAAATTGAGAGAATTTTCCCATCAATGGGAGTTACTCCACAGTTAGAGTAATAATTGTTTTTTGCTTACCAGAATATATTGTGTCCATGTGAATGTCATTTTCTAACTGTGGATTAAACAATGTAGAAATTTATTTCTCTTTCATGAAATCTGTCCAAACTTAAGCAACACAGGACTGATTCAATGGCTCTGTGGTGTCTAGAACCCAACAAAGTCTTTCTGTCTTGTTTCTTTGCTATCCTGAAATATGGCCTCCATCTCATGTTCTAAGATGGCTGTTCCAACTCCCACCATTGTATCTATTTTCCAATCCATAGGAAAGTGAGAAAAATAAGTAGGATTTTCCTTCACTTTAAAGGGTTTATGTAATTTCTGCTCTCATTCCTTTGTTCAGAATCTAATCTAGCCTGCAGTGGAGGTTGGGAAATATAGCGTGAACTGGATTGCTATGTATAGCACTCAAAATTTTATTACTAGAGAAAAAGGGGAAAGGAATATATTGTGGAGCAACAGGCAGTCTCTGTCACAGGTAGTTTTGAGGCTGTTTTGAAATATTATGATAGTATTAAGCTTAGTCAACCAGGCCTAATATGAATTCTGCATTGTCTCATTGTATTGCTTTCAGTTCCATATCAGGCCTTCTGTGCTTTCATTTATATACTGAGGAAATTAAAATTAAAACTAAACTAAAACTAAAACCAAAATGTTCAGAATTCCTTGTCAGCTGGGTTCTGGTTAGATTCTGCCAATGAGAGGCACTTGTGCCAGATTAAAAAATAGGAAGAAAGAAAAGTCCTTTTGTTTTTGGTAGTGCCTCTTGCAGTGTCAGCAATGAGTATGGGTTTGTGTCTTTCATCTCAGAGGTGGTAGCAGCTTCCTTAACCCAGGGTAATATAACCAGCCCTTCCACATATTTGTAACTAATTCTGTCTATCTTTCTTTGCTTCAAGTATCTGGAGAGATTTTTGGAACTGTTGATATGGTTGACCACCTCATGTCATCCCCTGCAATATTTTGAAAGGAGAGTGCTATGAACTGAACTGTGTCCCCCCCAAAGTTCGTATGTTGAAACGCTAACCCCCAATGTGATGGTATTTGGAATTGGAGCCTTTGGGAGTTAATTAGGGTTAGATGAGGTCATAAAGGTGAGGCCCTTCATGATGGTATTAGTGGCTTTATAAAATGAGGAAGAGAGAGAGAGCACTCTCTCCCATGTAAAGACACAGTGAGAAGGTGACCATCTGTAAGCCAGGAAGTGGCCTCTCACTAGGAACTGAATTGGCTAGTAACTTAATCTTGACTTCCAGGATCCAGAAGTGTGAGAAATAAATGTCTTGTTTAAGCTACCCAGTCTATGGTATTTTGTTATAGCAGCCTGAGCAGACTAATACAGAGAGTAAAAAAAAAGACAGCAAGAGAAGCAAAATAACTTTAATAAAAATTAGATATATAAGAACCTAATTTTATTTGTTGGTGATTAGCTTTGTTGCCATTGTCTTACTTCATCAACTGAGCATAAACTATAGTCTTTCAATAACACTTTCTGACTGCCTAAAATTGAGATTTTTTTTGACCTTGACGTAGTAGTCTTCAGACTCTGTTCTCCTACATTTTTCTCTTGCTTTCTTTTTTTTTTTTTAACTACATCTATCATTCCATTTGATAGCCTTGATTCTTTTGAAATCAGCCAGGTACTCCAACTCATCCTAACTTCTTATTGCATACTTTGTCTGATGATACAATAGCAGTGCATTTGATATTCTTGAGGGGAGCAATATTTTTTTCTTTCAAATTAAGATAGAATTCACCTACCATGTAATTCACCCTTTTAAAGTGTACATTTCAGTGGTTTTCAGTATATTCACAGAGTTGTGGAACAACCACCACAATCAATTTTAGAACATTTTATCACCCCAAAAAACAACCCTGTACCCATTAGCAGTCAATTCCTATTACTTACGGCCCCTATCCCCCATCCCTGGGCAACCAGTAATATAATTTCTTTCTCTATATATTCTCCTACTCTGTACTTTCCATATAAATGGAATCATATTATATGTGACTGTCTTCTTTCAGGTAGCATAACATTTTCAATGTACATCCTGTCATAGCATGTCAGTACTTCATTCTATTTTATTGATGAATAATCCATTGTATGGATATACCACATTTCATTTATCCATTCATCAGTTGATGGATATTTGAGTTGTTTCTACTTTTTGGCTATTATGAATAATGCTGCTTTGAATATTTGTGTAAAGTTTTATGTGGATTTAGTTTTCATTTCTCTTGGTTATATACCCAGGAGCAGAATCACTGTGTCTGTATTTCACAATTTGAGTGAAACTGCCAAGCTATTTTCCAAAGAGACTTCATGATTTCACATTTTCACCAGCAATGTATTAGGGCTCCAATTTCTCCACATCTTTGTCAACATGTATTAATATCTATCTTTTTTATTGTATATATCCTATCAGGTGTGCAGTTATATCTCATTTTGGATATGATTTGCAGTTCCCTAATGGCTAATGATGTTGGACATCTTATCATGTGCTTATTGGTCATTTTTATATATTCTTTGGATAAATGTCTATTAAGATCCTTTGCCCATTTTTACATTGATTGTATTTTTATTATTGAGTTATAAGAGTTCTTTATGTATTCTAGATGTAAGTTCCTTATCAGATATATAATTAACAAATATTTTATCCCATTCTGTGGGTTGCCTTTTTACTTTCTTGATGGGATCCTTTATAGCACAAAAGTATTTAATTCTCACAAAGTTCAATTTATCTATTTTTAATTTTGTTGCTTGTGCTTTTGATGTGATGTTTAAGAAACCATTGCCTAATTCTAAGTAACTCAGATTTAAGCATGTTTTTCTTCAGGAGTTTTATAGTTTTGGCTCTTACATTTAGGTCTACAATCCATTTTGAGCTAATTTTTGTATATAGTATAAGTGAAGAGTGCAAGTTAATTCTTTTGCATGTGGATATCCAGTTTTTACAGTACCGTTTGTTGAAAGGCTATTTCCTCATTGAATTGTCTTGCAACCTTGTCAAAAATCTGTTGACTGAAAATGTGAGGATTTATTTCTAGAATCACAATTCTGTTCCATTGATCTATATGGCTATCCTTACCCCAGTACCTCACTGTCTTGATTACTGTAGATTTGTATAAATTTTGAAAATAGAAAATGTGAGTCCTCCAACTTTGTTCTTTTTCAAGATCATTTTGGTATTCTTGATCATTTGACTTAGGATCATATGAATCTTAGGATGAATTTGTCAATTTATGCAAAAAAGCCAGCTGGGATTTTGATAGGGATTGCATTGATTCTGAAGATCAATTTGGGGTCTGTTGTCATTTTAACAATATTAAATCTTTTAATCCATGGATATGGGAGCCTTTCCTTTTACTTAAGTCTTTAAAAATTTTTTTCAACAATGTTTTGCAGTTTTTAGCATATAAGTTTTGCACTTCTTTTGTTCACTTTTTTTATGGGTGTTTTGTTCCTCTGGATGCTACTGTAAATGAAATTATTGTCTTAATTTCATTTTTGGATGGTGTATTGCTAGTATATAGAAATATAATTGATGTTTGTACATTAATTTTTCAACCTTGCCTAACTCCTTTATTAGTTCTAATAATTTTTAATTGTATTTCTTAGGCTTGCATATTGTGCCATCTGCAAATAGTTTTAGTTCTTCCTTTCTAATCTGGATGTCTTTTATTTATTTTTCTTGTCTAATTGTCCTGAATAGGACATAGAAGTAGCAAAAGATGACATACTTGTTTTATTCCTCATTTTAGAGTGAAAGCATTTGTTATTTCACTAATTAGTGTGATGTTAGCTGTAGGTTTTTTGTACATGCTATTTATCAGATTGAGGAAGTTCTCTACATTTTCATTTGTTGAGTGCTTTTTAAGATGAATGAGTATTGGATTTTCTGTAAAAATTTTTCTGCATCTGTTGAGATAATCGTGTGTTTTTTTCCCTATATTCTATTGATATGGTATATTACATTAAATATTTTTTATGTTAAACCAACCTTGCATAACTGGGATTAATCTACCAAGTTATGGTGTATATCCTTTTTATGTTGCTGGAATTAGTTTGCTAGTATTTTACTGAGGATTTTTGCACCTATATTAATAAGAATTAGTGGTCTTTAGTTTTCTTTTTTTGTGATGTCTTCGTCTGTTTCTAGTATCAGGATAATACTGGCCTCATAGAATGAGTTGGGAAATGTTCCCAACTCTTTTATTTTTTTGCAGAGTAAGTAAATTCTGATTTTTGTTATCCACATTGCTCTACAGGAAGATTAGGAATATCTTCTTCTTGACAATGTTATGTTTATAAGTTTGACTAAGGAAGACAGTTCAGAGTCAAGAGGGAAAAACTCAGTTAAGAGTCATGACTAGAAACTGTTTTTTTCTGGGTATTTTTTTTACCAACTTAGTTGAGAATTTTTTGGAGAATACAGAACAGTGGTTGATTGGCTAAGGACATCATGGTACATTCATACTATAATAAGCTCTGCAACCTTGAAGTAGGTTGAAGTACATTTACATATTTTTTTGTGGTAATATTTCCATGATCTGCTGTTGAGTAAAAAGACAGATTGCAGATCAGGTTATATGTTATGTAATATGCATATGCATATATGTTCATATATGCTGTAGAAGAAAAAGAGGAAGTTATGCAATGAACTTAAACTGTTTTTGTCTGGGGAATAAGAATTTTAGGTGAACTAAAAGGTAGTTTATCTTTATTTTCATCTCTGAATATTTACAAATGCAATATTTTGTTATAAAAGTATTTCCATTAAAAATAGTTCTTGGAACACTAAATATCTCGCTGAACAAGATATAGTATCTTTTTTCTTACTTATGTGGATTCTCTATTTCTTTGAAAAGTTATAGCACATTGAATATTAATTCCTGTCTAATATTGCATGTTCCTTTTCATATGTTAGTCTTACCTCCTTTATGATATTATGAGCTTTTTATATCTTTATTTTTTCCATTGTGTTATTATAAAAGCTTTCAAACATACAGACGAGTTGAAAGAATTATACTGTGGACACTCATGTATGTATGTGTGGGTGTGTACACACATACACACTCACCACCTACATTTGACAATTATCATTTTGTTGTATTTGTTGTATGTCATCTATCCATATATCCATATTACTTTTTTGGATGTATTTTGAAATAAGTTGCAAGTGTCAGTACATTTCACCTCCTAACTTCAGTATGCACATCATGAACTAGAGTTCAAGATTTGTTTATAATGCTTTTTTCTTTGAGGTACAATTTACATATAGAGAAATTACAAATTTTACTGTACCATTTGATGAGTTTTGACTAATGTATACACTTGTGTAACCTAAACCTCTATCAAAATATAGAATATTACCTTGACTCAGTAAGTTGCTTCATACTCCTTCCCAATCAGTTCTCTTCAAGTCAACCACCATTCTGATTTTTTTTCACCGTAGATTAGTTTTGCTTATTCAGAATTTATGTGTGATTATACTATATGCACTCTTTTGTATGTTCTTTTACTTAGCATAATGTTTTTGAGAATCATCCATGTTGTTCCATTTATCAGTAGTTTTATCTTTTTATTGTTGAGTAGTGTTGTATTTTATGAGTATACCACAGTTTTTTTTGATTCTTTTCTTATTGGACACTTGGGCTGTTTCTAGATTGTTAAATATAAATCTATTAGGGGTATACTTATACAAGTTATGTAGGCTCTTAATTTTCTTGGGTACATACATACAGTGGAATTTCTCGGTATTAGGACGGGTATATGTTTAGTTTATAAGAAACTGCAAGGCATTTTTCCAAAGTGTGTCATTTTGTACTCCTACCAACAACATTTGGTAGTAGTTTGTTTTTTTTAATTAACAAAAAATATTTTAGTAATTCTGGCGGTTGAATAGTGGTATCTTGTGATTGTAATTTTATTTCCCTTGTGACTTATTTTACTATTTGCTCTCTTTCAGACAGTTCGGCATGGTTTTCCTTATCAGCCCACAGCATTAGCCTTTGATCCAGTTCAGAAAATCTTGGCTATTGGGACGAGAACAGGGGCTATACGAATGTATCCTTAATTTTTGGTTCATTACTTGCTATCTTAATACCAATTTTATTTCCTTAAATATTCAGGTAAGTGAAATATTTATGACCAAATTAAGTTTATTTTTCTTTAAAAATGAATAATGATTGTGAAAACTCACATTGTCTTTAAAAATGAATAATGATTGTGAAAACTCACATTGTCAAATTTATTGGCATATTTTCAATGTCTGTGAGATAAGTCCCTTCTTTGATTCCTGGTATTGGTAATTTGTGTTTTCTCTTTTTTCCTGATCAGTATGGCTAGAAGCTTATCAATTGTATTAACTTTCAAAAGAACCAACTTTGGTTTCATTGCTTTTCTGTATTGTTTTCCTATATTCTATTTCATTGATTTCTGCTTTGATTTTTTTTTAATTTCCTTTTCTTGCTTCACTTTGGGTTTAATTTGATCTTCTTTTTCTAGTTTCTTAAGGTAGAAACTGAGGTCATTGATTTGAAAACTTTCTTCTTTTCTAATATATTCCTGTAGTGATGTGAATTTCCTCCCGAGTGCTGCTTTAGTGTCATCCCATTTTTTTATATTAACCTTTTTATTTTGAGATCTTTGTAGATTTAATTGTGGTAGTAAGAAATAATGTAGAGAAATTCCATGTATTCTTCACCCAATTTCCCCCAATAGTAACATCTTATAAAACTATAGTGTAATATGACAACCAGGATATTGACATTGATACATTTCAGAGCATTTCTATCACCACAAGGATTTTTCATGTTGCCTTTTTACAGCGACACCTGTCAGTCCAATTTCCCCACTCCCACCCCTGACTCCTGACAATCACTAGTTTGTTCTTTATTTCAATAATTTTTCCACTTTAAGAGTGTTATATAAATGGAATCATACAGTACGTAACATTTTGGGATTGGCTTTTTTCACTCAGCATAATTCTCTGAAGATTTATCCAAATTGTTGTATGTATCAATACTTCATTTTTTTATTGTTGAGTAATATTTCATGATATGGATGTACCATAGTTTGTTTAGCCGTTCACTTATTAAAGCACATCTGGCTTCCCAGTTTTTGGCTGTTATAATTAAAGCAACTATGAGCATTTGTGCACATGTTTCTGTGTGAACATAAGTATTCATTTCTCTGGTTTAAATGCCCAGGAGTGCAGTTAGGAGTCGTATGGTAGTTGCATGTTTATTTTTATATGAAGATGCCAAACTATCTTCCAGGTTGTAACATTTTAAATTCCCACCAGCCATATATGAGTAATCCTATATCCCCACATCATTACCAGCATTTTGTGTTTTAAAATTTTTAAATTTTAGCTATTGTGATAATTTTGTAGTGATATCTCATTGTGGTGTTCTTATATATTCTAAATAATAGTCCTGTGTTATATATATGGTTTGTAATTATTTTTTTGTGGTCTTTAACTTGTCTTTTCAACCTCTTAACAAGATATTTCAGAGTCCAGTTCATCAATTTTTCCTTTCTAGATTGTGCTTTTAGTATCATGACTCTTAAAATGCTTTGCCTAACCCTAGATCGTTAATTATTTTTTTTCTAAAAATTTTATAGTTCTACATTTTATATTTAAGCACAGTTCCATTTTGAGTTCATTTTCTATTTGTATTGTCTTTGTCTGGTTTTGGTATTGGGGTAATACTAGCTGCATAAAATGAATTGAGAAGTGTTCCTTCTTCTGTTTTCTGGTAGAGATTGTGTAAAATTGGTGTTAATTCTTTCAGTGTTTGATAGAATTCTCTGGTGAAAGTACCTGGGACTGGAGATTATTTCAAGAGAGATCTTATATTACAAATTCAATTTATTTAATAGTGGTAGGACTATTTTGGTTTTCTATTTGATCTTAGTTGAGTTTTGATAGTTTGTAGTCAGTCTTACTAGCGGTTTATACATTTTATTGATTTTTTTTGGAGAACAAGTATTTTGTCTAATTGATTTTCTCCATTTTCTTGTTTTCAGTTTTTTTCTGACATCTTTTTTTTTAATGAGATACAATTGGTATAAAATATTACATTAGTTTCAAGGTAATTTATCTTTATTATTTCTTTCCTTCACTTTTTGTTAGCTTATTCTGCTCCTTTTTTCTAGTTTCTTGAATTAAAAACTTAGATTATTGATTTGATACCCTTTCTCCTTTCTAATGTATGCATTTAGTGTTATTAATTCTCCTTTCAGCACTGCATTAAATGGATCCCCAAAATTTTGATATGTGTGTTTTCATTTTCATTTAGTTTTATGTTATTTTAAAATTGCATTTGAGACTTATTCTTTGGACCATGAATGACTTAGTAGTGTTTTAATTAATTGGCAAGTGTTTGAAAATTTTCTTCTTGTCTTTCTGTTATTGATTTCTAGTTTGATTCCACTGTGGTGAGAAAACACATTCTGTATGATTTCAATTCTTTTATTTTTATTTATTTATTTATTTTTTTAAAGATTGGCACCTGGGCTAACAACTGTTGCCAATCTTTTTTTTTTTTTTCTGCTTTATCTCCCCAAACCCCACCCCTGTACACAGTTGTATATCTTAGTTGCATGTCCTTCTAGTTGTGGGCTGTGGGACGCCGCCTCAACGTGGCCTGACGAGCGGTGCCATGTCCGCGCCCAGGATCCGAACCCTGGGCCGCCGCAGCGGAGCACACGAACTTAACCACTCCATGGAGCTGGCCCCCAATTCTTTTAAATTTGTTAAGTTTGTACTGTGGCCTAGGATATGGTCTGTCTTGGTGAATGCCCTATGGATCTGGAAAAACATGTGCATTCTTTTCTTGTTGAGTGGAATATTCTATGTTTGTCAACTAGTTATTATTCGTTGATTTGGTTCTTAAGTTCTATATCCTTGCTAATTTTCTGTTTGATAATTCTAAGTTTGAATATATTTATCTTTCTTTCCAGCTCTATTAGTTTTTACTTTCTATATTTTGAGGCCGTGTGGTTTGGTGTGTACACATTTCTGTATATCTTCCAGTGGATGGATCTATTTATTATTATGTAATGTCTTTATTTGTCTCCAGTAATTTTTTTATTTTTTTTGAGGAAGATTAGCCCTGAGCTAACTACTGCCAATCCTCCTCTTTTTGCTGAGGAAGACTGGCCCTGAGCTAACATCCATGCTCATCTTCCTCTACTTTATATGTGGGGTGCCTACCACAGCATGGCTTTTGCCAAGCGGTGCCATGTCCGCACCCGGGATCTGAACTGGTGAACCCCAGGCCGCTGAGAAGCAGAACATGTGAACTTAACTGCTGCGCCACTGGGCCGGCCCCTCCAGTAATTTTTTTTTGCTCTGAAATCTACTTTATCTGATATTAATAGAGCCACTCCTGCTTTTTAAAAAGAATAATGTTTGCATGGTATATCTATTTCCATCCTTTTACTTTAAACTTAACTATGTCGTGTTTGAAGTGAGTTTATTGTAGACAGCATATTGTTGGATCATTTTCTTTCTTTCCTTTCTTATTGAGATATAATCAACATATAACCATATATTAGTTTCAGGTATACAACATAATGATTCAATATTTGTATATATTGTGAAATGCTCAATAAGTCTAGTTAACATACATCATCACGCATAGTTATGAAAATTTTTTCTTGTGATGAGCTTTTAAGATTTATTCTCTTAGCATCTTTCAAATTATAGCACAGTGTTATTAACTATAGTCACCATGCTGTACATCACATCCTCAGGTCTTATTTATTTTGTAACTGGAATCTTGTACCGTTTGACCACTTTCTCTAATTTTACCCACCCACCACTTCCTGCAACCACCTGTCCTCTGTATCTATGATTTCAGTGTTTTGTTTATTTTTTTTAGATTCTACATATAAGTGAGATCAGACAATATTTGTCTTTCTCTGACTTATTTCACTTAGCACAATGCCTTCAGTGTCCATCTATTTTGTCACAAATGGCAAGATTTCCTTCTTTTTATGGCTGAATAATATTTCATTGTGTGTATATATGTATATAACACATTTTATTTATCCATTCATTCATCAATGGTCACCTCGGTTGTGTCCATATCTTGGCTATTGTAAGTAATGCTGCAGTGAACATGGGAGTGCAGATATATTTTTGAATTAGTGTTTTCTTTGGATATGTCCCCAGAAGTGGAATTTTTGGATTGTATGGTGGTTCTGGTTTTAATTTTTTGAGGAATCTCCACACTGTTTTCCATAATGACTCTGCCAAATTACATTCCCACCAACAGGGCACAAGGGTTCACTTTTTTCCACATCCTCACCAACACTTGTTATTTCTCGTCTTCTTGATGAATAGCCATTCTAACAGGTATGAGGTGATATCTCATTGTGATTTTGATTTGCATTTCCCTAATGACTAGTGATGTTGAGCATCTTTTCATGTACCTGTTGGCTATCTGTATATCTTCTTTGGAAAGATGTCTATTCAGATCCTCTGCCCATTTGTTAATTGGATTGTTTGTTTTCTTGCAAATATATAAGGAATATGAGTTCTTTATATATTTTGGATATTAACCCCTTATCAAATAGATGGTTTGTAAATATTTTCTCCCATTCAGTGGGTTGCCTTTTCATTTTGTTGATGATTTCCTTTGCTGTACAGAAGCTTTTTAGATTGATGTAGTCTCACTTGTTGATTTTTACTTTTGGTATCAAATCTAAAAAATCATCACCAAGACTGATGTCTGTGAGCTTATTGCCTATGTTTTCTTCTAGTAGGCTTATGGTTTCAGGTCTTACGTTCAAGCCTTTAATCCATTTTGAGTTAATTTTTGTATCTGCTGTAAGATAGTGGTCCAGTTTTATTCTTTTGCATGTGGCTGTGCAATTTTTCCAGCACCATTTATTGAAGAGACTAACTTTTCCCCATTGAGCATTCTTAGCTCCCTTACCAAATGTTAGTTGACCATATATACCTTAGTTTATTTCTGGGTTCTTGATTCTGTTCCATTGATTTGTGTCGTTTTTTCTTCCAATACCATACTATTTTGATTACTACAGCTTTGTAATTTGGTTGGAAACCAGGAAGTGTGGTGCCTCCAGCTTTATTCTTCTTTCTCAAGATTGCTTTGGTTATTAGAGGTCTTTTGTAGTTCTACACAAATTTTAGGCTTATTTGTTTTATTTTTGTGAAAAATGCCATTGGAATTTTTATAGAGATTGCATTGAGTCTATCTATTGCTTTGGGTAGTGCAGACATTTTAACAATATTAATTATTTCAATCCATGAGCCTGGAATATCTTTCCATTTATTTATGTCTTCTTTAATCTCTTTTGTCATTATCTTATAGTTTTTAATATACAAATCTTTTACCTCCTTGGTTAAATTTATTCCTAAGTGTTTATTCTTTTTTATGCAATTATAAATGGGGATTATTTTCTTAATTTCTCTTTCTGATAGTTCATTATTGATATATAGAAACACAACTGATTTTTGTATATTGATTTTGTAGGATCATTTTCTTTCCAATCTACTCTGTCAATCTACTTCTTTTAATTGGTATATTAAAGTCATTTACTATTAAGGTAATTATTTATATGTTAGGGCTTAAGTTTGCCATTTTTATTTCTTTGTTTTCTGTTTCCTCTGTTTCTTGCTCCTATTTCTCTTTTCTTACCTTCCTGTGGGTTATTAAAACATTTTTAATGATTCAATCTTTATTTATCTGTATTGTTTTTGAGTATATTGCTTTGTACAGTGTTTTTGGTGGTTGATCTAGGTATAATAAACATACATAAATTATCATAGTATGCTGGTATCGACGTTTTATTTACTTCAAGGGAAACATAGAGAACTTATTTCCAATTAGCTCCCCCTTCTCTACTTTTAAAGTATAATTATCTTAAGTATTTCCTGTATATACCTTGAGCACCATTTCAGATGGTAGTGTAATTTTTACTTCAACCATCAAATATAATTTTAGAAACGCATAAGAAGTAAAATAATCTATTATATTTACCCAAATTTTTACCCATTCTTATGTTATTTCATTTCTGAAGTTCCAAGCCTTCTTTTTCCAGGGTCTTAAAGGTGAAAATATGGGGTGTTTATTTGAGATCTTTCATCATTTCCTTCTGTTAGATAACTTCCTTTAGATGTTTTTTAAGGGAAGGTTTGCTAGAAACAAATTATCTTAGTTTTTCTTCATCTGAGTATGTATTTATTTCTTCTTCATTCCTGAAGGATATTTTTGCTGGATATGGAGTACACAGTTGACAATTATTTTCTTTCAATAGTTGAAAGGTGTTGTGTGACTTCCTTCTGGCCTCTGTGATTTCGGATAAGAAATCTATTGTCATTAAAATTCACGTTCATTTGTAATGCTTTGTTTGTCTCTAACTGCTTTCCAAAGTTTGTTTGTTTTTTTAGTTTTCAGAAGCTTAATTATGATGTTCCTTGGCATGAATATTTGTGGGTTTATCTTATTTGGTGTTTTCTCAGGATTTTGCATCTGTAGGTTTATGTATTTCATCAAATTTGGGAAGTTTTTAGCCATTATTTTTTATAATAGTTTTTCAATCCAACTGTTTTTCTTCTCTCCTGGGACTCCAATTATACGAATGTTAGATCTTTTGCTATTGTCCCACAGATTCCTGAAGCTGTGTTCATTGTCCCCCCCCCCCCCATCCTCCGAGTCTTTTTCCTTTTGTTGTTCAGATTGGGTAAATTCTATTGATCTCTTCCCAAGTTTACTGATTTTATCCTCTGTCATCTCCACTCTACTACTGAGCCTATGCGTTTTTATTTTGGTTACTGTATTTTTCAGTTCTATGATTTCAGTTCTTTTTTAGAACCTCTTTTTCTTTACTTATCTTTTCTATTTCATTTTTTTCAAGAAGATTTATAATTGCTTATTGAAGGATTTTTGTGATGGTTAATGAAAACCTTTCTCAGATCATTACAACACCTGATTCATCTTGATGTTTGCATGTTTTGATTGTCTTTTCTCATTCAAATGTCATTATCTTGGTTCTTAGTATGATGAGTGATTTTCACTTGTATCTTGGATATTTTGAATATTATATTATGAAACTCTGGACTCTATTAATCTTTTTTGTTTTACCAGGTAGTTCTCCTGTTGAGGTGTAGCTTAAGGGCCAGGTGTGTGTGTATGTTCAGTTTCCTGTTGGGCCTTGTTAACATACCCACCCCCAGCAAAAGTGGGTACTGACTCACACTGCCTTGTTTCAGATGGGTGGGGGGGAGTTCATCTTCCCACTAGGCCAAGTGACATCAGGAGAGGTAGGAAGCATAGTTTCAACCACCTCTCCTTGCACCACCTTGTTCTACTGTATTGATGTGAGTAGAGGTTCAGTTCTTAGTAGGATCCTCTGACACAGAGGAGGTGCTGACTAGCCTTGCTTCCCCAACCTTGTTCAATCTTGTTGCTGTATGGTGGATGTGAGGATTCAGCCTCCCAATGACTACTCTGCTGACATAGAGTGCTAGAAGGGTGAGTGTAAATCCTAATGATAACTAGCCCCATCTTGTAGCACCTCATTAAATCTTGTTGCCGCTGAACTCACTGATGCTACCTTGATAGGAGAACTGGAACATCTCTTCCTTATGCTGGGCAGCAAATGGAAGATCAACTGCTCATTCAGACTTACTAGTACCATCCCATCAGGATTGGATTGCTGCCACTTGCCTCCACTGCTCTGGAGATGGTAGATCAGCGTCCTCTTTAGCACACTGGTACCACCTGGCTGAACAAGAGTGCTACCTGCATCTGCCAGGCAGGAGATGGATGATTAGCTCCCTGCTTGTGCTCTTAAACACCACCTGCTGGGGGAATTGGAGTATGTTCTCTGCAAGGTGGAGATGGGGTAGGGTGGAAGATCAGATCTGCAATCAGCCCTGTTGAACTCTGTGGGAGGGAAGAGGAGAGTATGGTTTTTTTTTCATTGTTGTTTGGCTAGAATAGGGTGAGTAATGCCAAAGTTTGTTTTTAGACCACCCTGCTTTCAATCCTTTGGCTGGAAGAATAACATTTTCTTGGAATTTTTGTTTTTGTTTTTTGTCTGTGTCAGTTGATGGTTCTGGGTTGGAGACTTCTGCAGTGCTCTGTCCAGGATGTATGGGACAGAATAAGCAAACCCAAGGAGCTCACTGCTGTGTCCTTCCTGAGGTTCTTAGGCATTCCTCCTCCTTTCTACCTTTCAATTTCCCTATGCATGTTTGTAATGTTACATCAGGGGTTTTTCTAGTTGTAAGAGACAAAAAGTATGAGGAATGAGGCTACTCCATCTTGGCAGAATAGGAATTCTTCATCCCCCAATTTTAATATGTTATGTTTTCCTTTCATTCAGTTTAATATTTTCTAATTTCTACTTGCTTTTTTCTTGACCTATGAGTTATTTGTAAGTGTGTTATTAGTTTCCAAATATTAGAGATTTTTCTAGAGATCTTTCTGTTATTGATTTCCAATTTAATTCCCATTGTGGTCAGAGAATATACTTTGACCTAAATCCTTTTAAATTAATTGAAGCTTGTTTTATGGCCCTGTCTGTGGTCTATCATGATAAATGTTAAATGTGCATTTGAAATGAATGTGTATTCTGTTGTTGTTGGGTACATTGATCTGTAAATATCAATTAGGTAAAATTGATTGATAGTGTTGTTCAAATCTTCTATACTCATGCTGATTTTCTATCTACTTCTATTACTGAGTGGTATTGAAATCTCCTGCTATAATTGTAGACTGATCTATTTATCCTTGCAGTTCTCTTAGTTTTGTTTTGTTTCATGTATTTGGAAGCTGTTATTAGCTGTATAAAGATTTAGGAGTGTTAAGTCCTCTTGAGGAGTTGACTCTTTTAACATAATGAAATGGCTTTCTTTGTTTCTGATAATATTATTTGAACTGAAATTTACTTTGTCTGATATGGATATAGCCACTAAAGTTTTCTTTTGATTAGTCTTGACATGGTATATCTTTTTCCATCTCTCTCTTTTTTGTTAAAGATTTTATTTTTCCTTCTTCTCCCCAAAGCCCCCCAGTACATAGTTGTATATTTTAGTTGTGGCTACATCTCTTTTATTTAAACCTATTTGTGTCTTCGTACTTAAAATGTGTTCTTCTAGGAAGCATATAGTTGGGTGTTGCTTTTTTGTCTAATTGCACAATCTCTGCCATTTAAAATGATAATTAAAAATTTTTTTATATTTAAAATTCATATTTTAAAGAATTATTTTTAAGAGATGTTGCTTTTCTTGTTATAGCACACATTAATCAATTTTTAATTTCATCTTTAAATATTATCATATAATATTTATATAAATTTGACTTTTTTCTTTTGATATATAGTCCTATGAATTTAAATATAGGTTTGTTTAAGTACTAACATAGTCAGGATACAGAACAGTTCCATCGCCCAAAAAGACTCCCTTATATTTTCCCTTTATAGTTAATCCATTTCCCTACCCATAACGATAGCAACCACTGATTTTTTTTTTCCACTTGCAATAAATATTATTTTCGAGAATGTCATGTAAATGGAATCATACAGTATGTGATCCTTTGAGGCTGGCTTCTTTCACTCAGCAAAATTTCTTTTAGATTCATCTAAGTTGTTATGTGAATTCAAAGGTAATTCCTTTTTATGGTGGAGTTGTATTTCGTTGTATGAGGTATACCACAGTTTGTTAATCCACCCACCTGCTGAATAATATTTGGATTGTTTCTAGCTTTTAGCTAGAAAAGCTTTTTATCTAGCTTTTATCACAAATAAAGCTTCTATGAACATTCATGTATAGGTTTTGTGGTAGTGTAAGTTTTCTTTTGTTGGGTAAATTCAACGAATAGGATTGCTAGGTCATAAGGTAAGCATATGTTTAAATTTATAAGAAACTGTGAAATCAGTTTCCAGAGAGACTGCATTGTTTTAAATTCCTACCAGCGATATGAGTTGCAGTTACTACTCAGCCTTGCTGGCACTTGGTATTGTTAGTATTTTTGTTTTAGCTATTCTAATAAGTATACTAGTATTGCAATGTGGTTTTAATTTCCATTTCCCTAATGACAAATGAGATGAACATCTATTCATCTCCTTACATCCACTTTGTTGAAGTGTCGTTTCATGTCTTTTGCCCATTTTTAAACTGGATTATTTGTTTTCTTATTGCTGAGTTTTGAGAGTTCTTTATATATTCTGAATATAACTCGTATTGAATGTATGATTAGCAAATATTTTCTCACACTCTGCAGCTTGTCTTTTCACTCTGTTAATGCTATCTTTTGCAGAGCAAAATTTTTAAATTTTGATGAAGTGCAATTTATCAATTTTTTCTTTTATGATCTTTTGATAGCATGTCTAAGAACTCTTTGCCCTCCCCAAGTTCAGGTAGATTTTCTCCTGTGTATTCTTCCAATATTTTTGTTGTTTTCGGCTTTACATTTCAGTTTGTGATCTATTTGCAGTTAATTTTTGTCTCTGGTATAAAGTATGGATCAATGCTCATTTTATGACATGTAGATATTTAATTGGCTCAGTATTTTTTGTTGAAAAAACTGTTTTTTCTCCACTTAATTTCCTTTGTACTTTTGTCTGGATCAGTTTTCCATATATGTGTATCTCTGGACTCACTATTTATTTATTTTATACCAATATATTGTCTTGATTATTTTAGCTTTAAAATATATTTTGAAATCAGAAATTTATTCTTTTTCAAATTGTTTTGGCTTTTCTAGGTTCTTTGACTTTCCATTAGAGTTTTAGTATCACACTGCCATTTTCTACCAAAAAATTCTGTTGAGATTTTGATTGGAATTGCATTGAATCTATAGATTAGTTTGGAACTAATTGATATCTTAACAATGTTGAATATTCCAGTATGTTAACGTGTTCTACTTTTCCATTCATTTGTGTGAGTTCTTATTTCCTTTATCATCATTTTTAGTATTTATAACAGAGTTAAAATGTATTGACAGTAATCTGTACATGCTATCTCTTCATCCTTGAGTTAATGTCTTTTATCATTTGGAAAATATAGAAAACACTAAGGATGGTATAACAAATTTTTATGTCTGCCATCCATAAGGAACAAATGTTAGTCTTTTACAATATTCACTCCTGTTTAAAAAAATTACTTAAAATATTACAGATAAATTTGAGATCTCTAATTTCCTTTCTCAGCCCAGTTTCTATCCATCTCTACCCAAAGCTGGTCATTTAGCATGATTTGGTGTATCTTTTTGTTGTTTTTGTTCAACTTTTTAAGAAGCTTTATTGAGATATAATTTAACTACCATGTAATTCAATCATTTAAAGTGTAAAATTCAATGGTTTTTAGTATGTTCACAGAATTGTGCAATAATCACCATAATAAGTTTTAGAAAATTTACATCACCCCAAAAAGAAACTCTGTTTCTTAGCTGTCACTCTCCATTTCCCCTCAATCCTCCTAGTCCCAGGCTACCACCAATTTAATTTCTATCTATGTAAATTTTCCTGTTCTGTACATTTCTTATAAATGAAATCATGTGATAGGTGGTCTTTTGTGACTGACTTATTTCACTTAGTAAAATGTTTTCAAGATTCATCATGTTGTAGCATGTATCAGTACTTTATTTCTTTTTATTGACAAATAATATTCCTTTGTGTGGATATACCACCTTTTATTTAGCCATTAATCAGTTGATAGACCTTTGGATTATTTCTACTTTTTGGTTATTATGCTGTTTGGTAGAATTCACCAGTGAAGCCATCTGGGCCTATGTTTTTCATTCTGAGTAGTTTTTTGAATATTAAATCAATTTTTTAAAAGGTCTATTCAGATTTTTTATTTCTTTTGAGTCAGTTTCAGTAGTTCATGTATTTCTGGGAATTTGTTCATTTCATCTAAATTATCTAATTTGTGGGTATATAATTATTTATAGTGTGACTTTACGATATTTTTTATTTCTCTAAGATTGGTAGTATGTCCCATTTTTTACCCTCTGATTTTAATTATTTAAGTTTTATCTCTTTTTTTCTTGGTTCATCTAGCTAAATGTTTATAAAGTTTGTTGATTTTTCTGAAAGAACCAACTTTTGGTTTCACTGATTTTCTTTATTTTTCTATTCTCTATTTTATTTATATCCACTCATCTTTGAAAAGATAAACAAAATGGACAAATCCTTAGCTAGACTAACCAAGGAAAAAGGAGAGAGGACCCAAATCAACAAAATTATAAATGAAAAAGGAGACATTACAACTGATGCCACAGAAATCCAAAGGATCATAAGAGGCTACTGTGAACAACTACATGCCAACAAATTGGATAACTTAGAAGAAATGGAAAAATACTTAGAAACGTACAACCTACCAAGACTGAATCAGGGCAATATAAAAAATCTGAATAGACCAATCACTAGTGAGGATATTGATTCAATAATCAAAAATCTCCCAACAAAGAAAAGCAGAAGACAAGAAGGCTTCAGTGGTGAATTTTACCAGACATTTAAAGAAGAATCAGCACTATTTTTCTTCAACTCTTCCAAAAAATTGAAGAGGAAGAAACAGTTCCAAATTCATTTTATGAGGCCAGCATTACCCTGCTACCAAAACCAGATAAGGCTACCACTAGAAAAGAAAACTACAGGCCAATATCCTTGATGAATATAGATGCAAAAATTCTCAACAAAATGCTAGCAAACTGAATTTAACAGCACGTGAAACGTATCATTTACCATGATCAAATGGAATTTATCCCTGGGATACAAGAATGGTTCAACATAAGCTAATCCATCAATGTGATACATCACATTGATAGAATGAAAGAAAAGAATTATATGATCTTCTCAATAGACACTCAAAAAGCATTTGACAAAATTCAACATCTGTTCATGATAAAAACCTTAACAAATTAGGCATAGAAGAAACATACCTGAACATAATACAGGCCATATATGACAAGCCACAGCTAACATCATACTCAATGGTGAAAGACTGAAAGCTTTTCCCCTAATATGAGGACAAGACAAGAGTGCCAACTCTTACTACTCCTATTCAACATAGTACTGGAAATCCTTGCTAGAGCAATGAGGCAAGAAAAAGAAATAAAAGGCATCAGAATTGGAAAGGAAGATGTATAATTGTCTCTAATTGCAGATGACATGATGTTATATACAGAAAATTCTAAAGACTCAACCAAAAAACTGCTAGAACTAATCAGTGAACTCAATAAATTTGCAGGATACTAAATTAACATACAAAAATCAGTAGCAGTCCTATACTCTAACAATGAATTTTCTGAAAAAGAAATAAAGAATTCAATTCCATTTACAGTAGCATCAAAAACACTAAAATACTTAGGAATATATTTAACCAAGGTGGTGAAAGATCACTACTCTGAAAACTACAAAACATTGATGAAAGAAATCAAAGAAGACACAAATAAATGGAAAGGTATCCTGTGTTCATGGATTGGAAGAGTTAATGTTGTTGAAATGTCAATGCTACCAAAAGCCATCTATAGATTCAATGCAATCCCTATCAAAATTCCAATGACATTTTTCACAAGTATAGAAAAACACTCCTAAAATTTGTATTGAACCACATAACACCCTGAATAACAAAGAAATCCTGAGAAAGAAGAACAAAGTAGGAAGTGTCACACTTGTTGATTTCAGGCTATACTGTAAAGCTATAGTAATTAAAACAGTATGATACTGGCATAAAAACAGACACACTGATCAGTGAAACAGAATTGAGAGCCCAGAAACAAACACAAGCATATATAGTCAACTAATATTGGACAAAGGAATCAAGAATACTCAATGGACAAAAGATAATCTCTTCAATATATGGTGCTGGGAAAACTGGATATTCAGATGTAGAAGATTGAAGCTTGACCTTTATCTTAAACCACTCACAAAAATTAATTTGAAATAGATTAAACACTTAAATATAAGACCTGAAACTATGAAACTTCTAGAAGAAAACTTAGGAAAAACATTCTTTCACATGGGTTTTTGTAATGATTTTTTCGAAGTCACACCTGAAGTGCAAGCAACAAAATAAAAAATAAACAATTAGGGCTATATCAAACCAAAATGTTTCTGCACAGCAAAAGAAGCCATCAAAGTGATAGAGATACCCTACGGAATAGGAAAAAATATTTGCAAACCATATATCTGATAAAGAATTAATATCCAAAATATATAAAGAACTCATACAACTGAGTAGCAAAAAACCAAAAAATCCACTTAAAAATGTGCAGAGGACCTCAATAGATATTTTTCCAAAGAATATCTGTGGCCAACAGGTGCATGAAAACACGCTCAAGATCACTAGTCATTAGGGAAGTATAAATCAAAACCACAGTGAGATGTCACCTCACACCTGTTAGAATGGTTATTATCAAGACAAGAAATAACAAGTGTTGGTGAGGATGTGGAGAAAAGGGAATCTTTGCGTACTTTTGGTTGAATTGTAAATTGGTATAGTCACTATGGAAAATATTTATGGATTTCCTCAAAAAATTAAAAATAGAACTACCATATGATCCAGAAGTTTCACTTCTGGGAATATATCCAAAGAAAACAAAAACACTAACTCAAAAAGATACCTGCACCTCCCATGTTCATTGTAACATTATTTACAATAGCCAAGACAAGGGAACAACCTAAGTGTCCATCGATGGATGAATAGGTAAAGAAATTTATATATTTTAAACAAACTTCCAGTTATAAATAAATACTAGCACTAGGGAGGTAATGTGTAACATGATGACTATAGTTGACACTGCTGTATGATATATAGGAAAGTTGTTAAGAGAGCAGATTATAAGAATTCTCATCACAAGGAGAAATTTTTTTCTTTTTATTGTATCTACATGTGATGATGGATGTTAACTAAACTTATTGTGGTAATCATTTCACAATATATGTAAGCGAAACCATCATGCTGTACACCTTACACTTATACAGTGATATATGTCAATTATTTCTCAATAAAACTGGGGAAAAAAAAGAGAAATTCTTGAAGGAAGCCATGGAAGTTAATCCACTTTACTATACAGGAACAAGGGTAAGAGTTACAGTAGACTTTTCTTTAGAAACAATGCAAGCAAGAAGAAAGTGGAGTGAAATACTTAAAGTATTGAAACAAAAACTCAGCAACGTATAATTCTATATCTAGGAAGTTATCGTTCACAAGTGAAGAGGGGAAACTTGAAAATTCCGCAATAATGTTTGAACTAATAAATGGACCCAGCAAAGCTGTAGGATACAAAATCGACACACAAAAATTGATTATTTCTATACATTAACAGTGAACAGTCTCAAAAGGAAATTAAGAAAACAATTCCAATTACAATAACATCAAAAATAATAAAGTATTTAGGAATAAATTTAACCAAGGAGAAAAAAAGACTTGTACACTGAAAACTACAAAATATTTCTGAAAGAAATTTAAGACACAAATAAATGAAAAGACATCTTGTGTTCATGGGTTGGAAGGCATAATATTGTTAAGATGTCAGGACTACCCAAAGTGATCTACAGAATCAATGCAATCCCTATCAAACTCAACAATATTTTTTGCAGAAATAGAAAACTTCATTCTAAATTTTGTATGGAATCTCAAGGATCCTCAAATAGCTAAAACAATCTTGAAAGAGAATAAAGTTGGAGATCTCAGATTTCCTGATTTTAAGACTTATTACAAAGCTATGGTATTCAAAACAGGTGGTTGTAGCACAAAGACAGACCAGTGGAATAGAATAGAGAGCCCAGAAATAGATCCTTACATATATGATCAAATGATATTTGGCGAAAGTGCCAAAAAACCATTTACTTGGGAAAGGAGAGTCTTCTCAACAAATGGTGCTGGGAAAACTAGATATCCACATGCAAAATAATAAAGCTGGAACTTCCCTTATACCATATGGGAAAATTAGCTCAATATGGATCAAAGACATAAGTGTAAAAGCTAAACTTAAAAAACTCTTAAAAGCACAGAGGAAAAAATTCATGACATTAGATTTGGGAATGATTTTTGCATATCACATCAAAAGCACAGGCAACCAGAGAAAAAATAAATATCTTAGGCCTCATCAAAATTAAAAGCTTTTGTACATCAAAGGAACTATCAAGAGAGTGAAAAGGCAACCCATGGAATAGGAGAAAATATTAGCAAATCATATATCTGATAAGGGATTGATATCAGAATATATAGAGAACGTCTTCAACTCAACAACAAAAGGCCAAACCCAGTTTAAAAATGGCCAAAGGACTTGAAGAGACATTTTTCCAAAGAACTTATACAAATGGCCATTAAACATGAAAAGATGCTCAACATCATTAGTCATTAGGGAAATGCAAATCAAAACCACAATGAGATACCACTTCACACTCACTAGAATAGCTATTAAAAATAAACCCAATATAAAATAACAAATGTTGGTGAAGATGTTGAGAAATTAGAAGGCGTGTGCATTCCTGGTGAAAATGTAACATGTTTCAGCCACCATGGAAAATGATATGGCAATTCCTAAAAAAATTAAAAATAGAATTACGATATGATACAACAATCTGACTTCTGGATATATACCCAAAAGAAGTTAAAGCAGAGACTTGAAAAGATATTTGTGTACCCATATTCATAGCAACGTTATTCAGAGTAGCCAAAAGGTGGAAGCAGTCCAACTGTTCATCAACAGATGAATGGATTAAACAGAATGTGGTATATACATACAGCGGAATATTATTTAGCCTTAAAAATGGAGGGAAATTTTGACACATGCTACAACATGAATGGTCTTAAAGATAGTATGCTGAGTGAAAGAAGCCAGTTACAAAAGGACAGATATTGTATGATTTCACTTATATGAAGTTCTTAGAGTGGTCAAATTCATAGAGACAGAGTGCAGAATGGTGACTACGAGGGTTGGAGGGTGAGTGGAATGGGGAGTTATTGTTTAATGGTTACAGAGTTTCAGTTGGGGAAGGTGAAAAATGTTCTGGAGATGGATAGTGGTAATGGTTGCTCGACAATGTGATTGTACTTAATGCCACAGAACTGTACACTTGACAATGGTTATGTTATGTGTATTTTACCGCAACAAAAAAATAATTAAAAAATTTTTAAAAAATGAAGTAGAAATAAAGACTTTCTTAGACAAAATAATAGAGAATTAATTGCCAGCAGAAATTCCTCTAAAAATGTTAAAAGAAATTTTTTAGGGAGAGAGAAAATGGTAAACGTCAGAAATCTAAATCTACATAAAGAAAGAGAAGGAATGAGAAAGAACACATGAACATAAGGCAAAATCTCTTATTTTTCCCTATTCTTTATTGAGATATAATTGACATATAACATTGTGTAAATTTAAAGTGTATAATGTGTTTATTTGATATATTTACATATTATAGTATAATTACCAGCATACCATTAACTAATACCATGTTGCTTTGGAACCTCCAGAGTTTTCTGGGTGAAATTTGAAACTGGCCCCCATACACAGAGGGCAAGGAGAGATCAATGAAAGAGGCAGACCGCTCCAGATTGGTAGGTGGCAGTTTTAATAAGCAAGGAACTTACATAAGAGGTTTGTTTGGGGCACCACAAGATAAGTGGATCTTTGCATCCACCCATCAGAATCTTAAAAGTTTATATAGAAGCCTTAACTGGGTTCAGTCGTATATTCAGTCCAGATGGTTTCAATAATACATTACTCAAGGCTGCATCCTTGAATGGCTGCTAGTATGGGAATAGTAGGCAGAAGGTACATTCCAAGAACAGGGAGTGGCAGGAGGCTCTGATTGCCTGATTCTACTCTTGACCCAACTGGTGGTCTTGTCTTCTTGACGACCTCCTACAATACACCTTCATCATGTCCTGTAATTATCATTTCATTTTTGTGGTGAGAACATTTAAGATCTAGTTTCTTAGCAACTTTGAAGTATGTAATACAGTATTTTTAACTATAATGAGGATGTTCTCAGATCTCCAGAACTTAGTCAACCTCTAAGTGCATTCTGATCTTTATTATTTCCTTTCTTCGGCTAACTTTGGGCTTAGTTTGTTCTTCTTTTTCTAATTCCTTGAAGTATAAAGTTAGGTTGCTTTTTGGGTTTTTTTTGCTTGAGGAAGGTTAGCCCTGAGCTAACATCTGTGCCAATCTTCCTCTCTCTTTTTTTTATATGTGGCTTGACACCACAGCATGGCTGATCCAAACCCACGAACCTGGGCCACCAAAGGGGAGCATGCCAAACTTAAACACTATGCCATGGGGCTGGCCCCAACATTACTTTTTTGAGATATTTCTTTTTCTTAATGTAGGCACTTGTCATTATAAACTTTCCTCTTGGAACTGCTTTTCCTGAATCCCATAAGTTTTGGTATGTTTTGTTTTTATTTTCATTTGTCTGAAGATAGTTTACAATTTCCCTTTTGATTTCTTCTTTGATCCATTGGTTGTTCAGGATTGTTGTTTAATTTCCACTTATTTGTGAATTTTTCAGTTTCCCCCCTATTACTGATTTCTAGTTTAATATCATTGTGGTGAGAAAAGATATTAGATGTGGTTTCATTCTCCTTGCTTTGTGCCCCAACATATGAGCTATCCTGGAGAATGTTCTGTGTGCACTTGAAAAGAATATGTATTCTGGTGCTGTTTAATGGAATGTTTTGTATGTGTCTGTTAGTCCACTTGGTCTATGGTGTTATTCAGGTTCACTGTTTCCTTATTAGTTCTGTCTTCAATGTTGAAAGGTAGTCCTCTACTGTTCTGTATTGCTGTGTATTTCTCCATCCACTTCTGTTAATACTTTCTTTAACTATTTAGGTGCTCCAATATTGGGTGCATGTATATTATAATTTTTATATCCTCTTGGTGAATTGATCCCTTTATCTCTATGTTGTGACCTTTTATCTCTTGTGACCAATTTTGACTAAAAGTATTTTATCTCACATAAGTATAGGCACTCCTGCTCTCTTTTGGTTACTATTTACATGGAATATCTTTTACCATCCCTTGAATTTCAGCCCATGTGTGTCTGTAAAGCTAAAGTGAGTCTCTTGTAGACAGCATATTGTTGGATCTTGTTTTTCAATCCATTCAGCCACTTTGTGTCTTTTGATTGGAGATTTAGCCCATTTACATTTAAAGTAATTGTTGATTTATTACCTACTGTTGTCATTTCTTTGTTTTCTGAAAGTTTTTTAGTTCCTTTGTTTCTTTCTTCCTCTTTTAACTGCCTTCATTTGTGATTTATTTTTGTATATTTTTTTGTGTGCATGTTTTCTCTTTTATGTAACTACTATAGTTTTTGTTATGGTTTCCATGAGGCTTACTGAAAGCATCTTTTAGATATAAATCTATTTTAAGCTAATAATAACTTAATTTCAATCACATACAAAAACTCTACACTCTTCCTTCTCTTCCCCCAACATTTAATGGTCTTGTCACACTTTTATGTCTTTTTATATTGTGTATCCATCAACAAATTATTGTAGCTATAGTTGTTTTTAATATTATTTTCTTTAGCTTTTATAATAGAGATAAAAGTGATTTCTAGGGGCCAGCCCTGTGGCTGAGTGGTTAAGTTCATGTGCTTCATTTTGGCAGCCCAGGGTTTCGCAGGTTTGAATCCTGGGTGCGGACATGGCACTGCTCATCAGGCCATGTTGAGGCAGCATCCCACATGCCACAACTAGAAAGACCTACAACTAAAAAAATACACAACTATGTACCAGGGGGCTTTGGGGAGAAAAAGGAAAAATAAAATCTTAAAAAAAAAATTAAAAACAAAAAAGTGATTTATACGCAACAATTATAGTAGTATGGTATTCTGAGTTTAACTATATATTTACTCTTACCAGTCAGTTTTGTATTTTTATTTTTTCATGTTGTTACATAGCATCCTTTCATTTCAACTTGAAGAACTTCCTTTAGCATTTCTTGTAATGGCAATGGTATAATGGTAATGAACTCCCTTAGCTTTCGTTTGGGAATGTCTTCATTTCTGAAGGATAATTTTGCTGGGTATAGTCTTCTTGATTGGTAGGGTTTTTTTTCTTTCATCGCTTTGAATATATCATTCCACTACCTCCTAGCCTGCAAGGTTTCTGAAGAGAAATCCACTGATAGCCCTATGGGACTTCTTTTTTTTTTTTGTGATGAGTTGTTTTTCTCTTGCTTTTTTTCCAAATTTTCTCCTTGTCTTGGACTTTTAATATTTTGATTACAGTGTGTCTCAAGGTAGTCTTCTTTGGCTTCATCTTGCTTGGGTTCCTTTGAGCTTCCTGTACCTGGATGTCCATTTCTTTCCAAAGATTTGGGAAGTTTTCTGCTATTATTACTTTAAATAAACTTTCTGCCCATTTCTCTCTCTCTTCTCTTTTTGGAAGTCTCATGATGCAAATGTTCATTTGCTTGATGGTATCCCGTAATTCACTTAGACTTTCTTTACTCTTTTTCATTGCTTTTTTCTTTTTGTTTCTGTAAGTGGTTATTTTCAAATTATTTGTCTTCAAGTTTGCCGATTCTTTCTTCTGTGTGATCAGGGCTGTTGTCGAAGCTCTCTATGAATTTTTCAGTTGTGTGTGTTCTACAGTTGTAGGATTTCTGTTTGTTTCTTTTTTTGGTTTCTATTTCTTTATTAAATACATTTTGTTCATGAATTGTTGTCCAGATTTTGTTTAGTTGTCTATCTGTGTTCTCTTGCATTTCATTCAGTTTCTTTAAGATGATTATTTTGAATTCCTTGTCAGGCAAATCACAGATCGCCATTTCTTTAGGGTCAGTTACTGGAGTTCTATTAGTTTCCTTTGGTGGTATTATATTTGCCTGATTCTTTGGGATCCACATAGCCTTGCATTGGTGTCTGTGCATTTGTGGGAGAAAACACTTCTTCCAGTCTTTACAGACTGGTTTTAGAGGATAAAGACCTTCTCCTGTCTGTTCTCTGGGTTGATAGGATTACCTGTGAAATTACACGGCAGTTGGGCTATGTTGGAGCCAATTACAAGGGTGTCACTGGGTCTGCAGTGGGGTCTGTAGTTGATGGCTTGTTACCAGGGCTTGGGCCATTGTGGATCCCTTCTGTTCCCTGGGTGGATGTGACTGCCTCCAGTACCTTGTTCAGTATGGTGGCACTGGGACAAGGGTCTGCTTTAGGGTCTACATATGGCTCCTCAGAAAGCAAGCCTATTACCAGGTAAATGGTAGGTGTGGCTCCCCACCAGGTCCCTGGGAGAACTGCTGCCTGGTCCTTGGATGGGTACCGAGGTGGGCAGGACTGTCCCTGGACTGTGGCTGAGAGGTGCTAGAACTGAGTCTCAGGACTATTTCAGATTCCACAACCAACACTGAGGTTCAAAGACCTGGCTCTGCAGGCAAGGATGGGTGTGTGTCCCTCCAGGTCACGTATGGGCTGGATTGGCCCCTGACTGTGTCTGGAGGACTGGAGTTGCATATAGGGCCCTTTCAGAATCTCCTAGGGTACAGTTGGGTCTCCCTCCAGGTCACTGTACTAGTAGGACTGCTCATGGTTTGCAGCTGGGAGGGGTTGGAACCGAGTATAGGGCCCTTTCAGAGTCTCTAGGGTTGCAGACAGGAGTGTTTCCCCCTGGGACCCTGCACCCTTAGGACTTCTGTCTGACTATGGCTGTGTGGAGGCTGCGGCTGGGTATAGGGCCCTTACAGGATTTCCAGGGATGCAGATGCAAATTTCTTTTGTCTGGTACCTGTGCCAGCAGGGCTGCTCTGCACAGCAGCTCAGCATAGACTGAAGGAGGGAGCTGATACCTAGCATTGGGCCCTTTCAAGATCTCTAGAGGTGCAAACAAGAGTGTCTCCTACAGGGTCCCTGTGTCAGCAGGATTGTTCCTGGACTGTGGCTGGGATGGGCTGGAGCCCAGTTACTGGGCCATTTCAGAATCTACAGTCTTACAAAATTTGGCAGATTTACCTCCAGTGGCCCCTGCACTGCAGCTGAGAGGGGCTGGAGCTGGTTCAAAGGCCGCTTCTGGATCCATAGCTGGGACCAAGATCTGTCTGCCTATTACCTGATGTATGGGTGGGTGTAACTCCTCTGGGTCCCTGGCATATAGCATATACTGGTAACAGACCAAAAGCCAAACAGGGATGTAGCCAAGTTCTCAGGGGTGGGGAGCTATTTCCTTTTCTGTTACCAAGACTACAGTGAGTAAGTCAGCCACCTGGGTTCAAGCCTGTCTTTTCAAAACAGCTCGCTTCATTCTTGGACTGCACTGGGGTTTCACAGTCTCTTCCCTGGATCCCAAAGCTCCCACGAAGGCACTTTTTTCTGTGCATGGGTGCCAAATTATTGTTGTTGGGGGAAATAGGTGCTAAGGATGTCTTATTTGGCCATTTTGCTGACATCCTGTGCTATTTAATGTAATTTGCATGAATTAAGACTAAGATTTTTCAATTCTTTATTTATAAAAATAAGGAAAACTAAAAAGAAAAAGATTAGTTGCTAATTAATATTGGTGCTAATTAAAATGTTAGAATCCTTGACTTTTATTATATTAGACTCGGGAGACCTGGTGTTGATTGTTATTGCCAACATGAAAGTGGTGCAGCTGTTCTGCAGCTCCAATTCTTGATCAATGAGGTAAGAGTCTTTTTGACTATTTGTCACATATACACTGCATTAGTTGATATAATCTTTTTTATACTATGATTCTAAATGCTTAAAGATGTATATATATATATATGCAATATTATTCATGGTCACATTTTTCATAAAAGACTATACTCCTGTGTTTGTCAGATTATAAATTTTAAAGGAAAAAAGTTGTATATACCAGAAGATTCTGTTATTGTGATTGTGTAGCGTAATTTATAGATTACTTACTTAAATGGTTTTTAAAAAATTACTAAAAGCCTTTGATTGTTTTACTGATCATTAAACTTTCCATTATGCACTCTCCTCCCACCAACTTAAATTTTATAATCCAGCACTAACTTCATGTTTTGTCTTTATCTCATGAAATAATTTTTTTTTACTTGTTTACGTATGGGCTCTTTAATGTATGTATCTCCATATGCATTTGTTGGCATATGTATTGATTTACATTTATTTATATATCCATAGCTACTATGACAATTGACTGCCTACCCTATCCCTGTTTTATAGACTTATGGTGATAAATAACTCCTTAAAGACAGAGTATGTATTTATAAAGCTTGGAAAGATTGCAGATGTTCCATTAGTTGAAGGCTGTTAAAGGTTTCTTGATTCAGATTTTTTTTTTTTTTTTTAAAGATTTTATTTTTTCCTTTTTCTCCCCAAAGCCCCCCGGTACATAGTTGTGTATTCTTCGTTGTGGGTTCCTCTAGTTGTGGCATGTGGGACGCTGCCTCAGCGTGGTCTGACGAGCAGTGCCATGTCCGCGCCCAGGATTCGAACCGACGAAACACTGGGCCGCCTGCAGTGGAGCGCGCGAACTTAACCGCTCGGCCACGGGGCCAGCCCCTTGATTCAGATTTTTACAGTGGATCTTTGAGTCTTCTAGAGCTGTTTTAAGTGAGCCAGTCAAAACAAAAATGCTTTAAGAGTTTTTTTTTTTTTTTTTTTTTTGTGCCATACCAAATTCAGGCACTTAGCAGATTGAACTCAGTGACTTGAGGGAAAAAAAATGAAATACCACTGATTGCTTTCTTATGGCCTGAACAATGATCTTTTATTCAGTGTCTTCATATATTTGTGTATATATTTCTAAGAATTTATAATTGTAAACATGGATAAAATGGTTCATAGAACTTTGTATTAGAGATAGCTGAGGCATGAAAACTTTGTGGTATTGGCAGATGTCCACTTTTTACTTCTCTTGGCTCAAAATCTTTTTCAGAAGGCTGTGAGATTCTCCTTATTCACAAGCCTAGAGTATTTTACCTTGTAGGCATACTTCCTATGAGGTACCAAAATGAGAGAGGGAGATAAGGAAGAATAGGGAAAACATTTTTAAAAAATATTTTATTATAATAACCAGTCATTAGTATCTAGAATGATAACCTTTTTGAAGTCTCAGTGTTACTCTGTAGCTCCTAGTTGAGAGAACTCAGCCTTTTGCCTTGTGTACAGATGTGTACTGGCAGGCATAAATCGTTTCTAGGTGATTTTCTCTGGGTCCAGCCCTCTGAGAATTGTCTTCAAGGTCCTAATTTGCCTCTGTGCTACATAGCTAAGAATAAATAAAGACAAGCCTTCAACATCCTTCCATTGTTTACATTGTCTATCCTGACCTACTCACCTTGATCCATCTCACACTCAGTTTCTCTACCTTTTTCCAGACTTCCCAGTTTCCAACCTCATGACTGGTGTTTTTATTCATAGTTTTTAATCTTTTCACAGATCTTCATTAGTAATGCTTCTTGTAGATTCACTTTGCTTTTGTAAATGAGCCTTAGACACCCTGCTGATGTGCTTGCTTTCATGTGTCTTATATCTCTTTTGGTGCTGTTATGCTCAGTGGTCCTGTTCACTTCCCTCCACTAAGTTACCTCTTAGCTTTATCAGAGAACTACAATACTGACTTCCTCCCTAGATTTATTCATCTATTACACTATTATTGAACATATGCTGCTTTATTTTAATTCCATTGCCTTTGACATGTTATATCTCCTGTGTAGCACATAACTATTTACTGTAGAGAATGTTTTCTTAATTTCATATATCACATTCTGTCCTATCCCAAGTGAATTTCCACTTTCCTGAGAAATGAGATCGGTGCCTTATATCTTAAAAAAAATTGTGGCAAGCAATCCAAATAATTTTCCAGTTTGTATATATGAAACATTTGGGAACAGTTTACAAGTAAAACAAGCAAACAAACATAAAAATCCTCAAGACATGTGTAGGGTGCATTTTATTGCATGGAATGTAATTATCTATGAGTTCATGTTAAAATGTATATATCAATGTGTACCTCTTTGAACATGTGTATTTATTACAAATATGCAAATTATAGAAATTTTTAAATATTTTTAATGGATATGTTCTCTGATTATGATTGGTGTGTTAAAAGTTATTCTTCTTTGAGACTAAAATCACAGGTATGTAATAGAAAGAGATCCATCATAGGCTATATGAGCATTTTTGTCTTAGGAATTTTTATGAAAGAGCATTTTTATTTCTATCTTATTCTCTCCTCTAATTCCTAAAGAAGAAATAAATTATAGGGATTTCAATATAGTTCTTCCTATCATCTAAAGAGGGTAATCATTTTGATGTCTGTGATTGGTGTTATAAACTGTGAACGGTTACTTGTAACAGAGTTCTTTGGAAAATATGAAAAGAATTTTAGGTATCTCAGGAGCACCGTGATTCTGCAAGATCTCTTTTACAGAACACATTCAATACTCTAGAGTAGCTTCAGGCTGTGTCATAGGACAAGCATTGACATTTTTAGCTGGGAAACTCATAATACTAGAAGTTCTGACATAGTTTAAGATGATCTTACTTAACTCAGTGAAATAAATAGTTTGTGTGTGTGTGTGTGTGTGTGTGTGTATATATATACATATATATATGTATATATATGTGTGTATATACGTGTGTGTGTGAAGTCATATATGACAGCTAGTTATCTGCCCATATGGTGTGTGCCATATTAAGAGGTAGAAAACATTCTATTGTATTTGAAATAGGATTAATTTGTATTTAGGTTTTGTATAAAAAGAATGTTAGTGTTGTTTCTGTAGTTATACTGAAATCTAGTTGAAGAAATGTTTTATTATAGATGTTTTCTTTTATCGCAGATGAAACTTGAACTATAAAAACAAATTAAAATACACCAGATATACTTTTTAGGAAGAATATATATTTTCCAACTATGTAGAAAATTCTTACAAATGGTGAATTTTTATATGATCAGATTGCAGTTTTAAAACTGGGTTGGATATTTACTTCTCTGTAAAGCTACATAGTATATATGTGACTAAAAGAAACAAAAAAAATTAAACTTAGTTTTTTCCAAAGAAAATTTCCAAAGAAAATTTTATGTTAAAAATACCTCAGTAGTCACAATGATGCTTACAGTAATTCTTTCTTTCTATTGGTAAATGCATATTCCTTGAGCTGGTCATCCCGACCAATCCGTATGCAGTAGTTCACTTGCTTCACTTGCTTCTTCCACTTTCAGCATCCTTAGCCTTCCTGATTGAAATATGTGCGATTGTCCTTCCTTGTATCTCTGGGTGATATAGATACAAATAACTCTTCCAGCAGTGAAAAAATCAGTAAATTGTTCAACTTGTTGTTTTTGCTTCACAAAAAATCCTAAATTAAGTAAATCACTCACTTTGTCTTCTTTTTGTTCCAGGGTGCTTTGGTCAGTGCAAGTTCAGATGACACACTTCATTTGTGGAATCTTAGACAAAAAAGGCCAGCTATTCTTCATTCTCTTAAATTTAATCGAGAACGGTAAGAATGTATGAATTAAACAATTTCTTTTTTTTTTTTTTGCTGGGAAAGATTCACCCTGACCTAATATCTGCTGCCAATCTTCCTCTCTCTCTTTTTTTTTCTCCTCCCCAAAGCCCCAGTACATAGTTGTATATTCTAATTATAAGTCCTAAAGTTCTTTTTTGTGAGCTGCTCCTGCAGCACAGGTACTGACAGATGAGTTGTGTGGTTCTACTCCCAGGAACCGAACCTGGGCCACTGAAGCGGAGCACACCAAACTTTAACTGCTAGGCCATCAGGGCTGGCTCTAAACAATTTCTTAATGCACAGCAAAATTATTTCCTGAGCAAGTTTCAGGTTAACTTTTGAAAGACTGTTTTTTCATAATCTTAGTAGCTAGAAATAATTTAATGTTTATACTTGCTTTGTAATAGTTTACTTCATAGAAAATTCATAATTGATTTAGATTCAGTCATCTGCTAATGGGGAACTCCTAACATTTTTGTTCTTCTCACTACAAACCAGTACTTCAGCAATGATGTATTCTTTTCTCGAGGCCAGGGAGTTGAAAACCGTGACCTAAAATTTAAAAGTTAGATAAATACTAAATGTACTTCTACGCCTTTTGATCGTGGCAAGTACCTCCTACACTTTCACCATTTTGCTTAAATATTTTTTTATGTTAAAAAAAATTGTGACAAAAGTTTTAGATATCCAAGAATATTGGTACTAATTATTGAGGAACACTACACATCCAAGATTAATGTTTTCAAAGAGGGTTATTTGATCAAAATTCAGATTCCTCCATTTTATAATGAATATTAATAATCAGAAAGAGGAAATTATATGAATGAGTATGGGAAAAGTTTTTAGATTTTATTTGTAACAAACCGTACCAAATTTTAATGTTTCTAATGTGGGATTCAACGAGGCCTAGAACATAAACACACATCCACTTAACTGATAATCCACCTGAGATGAAGTAAAATTTGTGTTTTATTACCTGTCTCTGTAATTTAACTATAAAGTAAATTTGTTTACTATTTGGAAAACAATCAGACTCTTTGCAGTGAATGGGCAGGGCCATCACAGGAAAATTTGATGTTAATGAAAGGAAAAGAAACCTCTGAGAAGTAAATTTATACAAATTAGCAAGTACTATTCAAACTGAAATAGGTGAATAATAGAGGCAGGCAGTCTTTGCTGAGAGCTCAAGATAGTGCTCATTTTATTTTGTTGAATAACAATAGTTCATAAGGAATCAGCACTATATGGGCAGAGCTTAATGAGGTAAATTTGTTTTTATGGGTATGGTGAGAAAAAAGGATGGCAGCTATACAGACATTCTTCCTTTTTCTCCCTGAAGCTTTCTCTTTTTCTTTTCATATGCACACTATACTGTTCAAATCATTAACCCTCAATATTCTGGGTAGTATTCATAAGTTTTACATCCATAGTATTTTAGGATTCAGCATCAATAGAAATTTTTCTTATATCTAGTATTTTTTATTTTTATTTTTTTATTTTTTTTTATTTTTTATTTATTATTATTTTTTTCTTTTTAAGATTTTTTTTTTTATTTTTCCTTTTTCTCCCCAAAGTCCCCCGGTACATAGTTGTATATTCTTCGTTGTGGGTCCTTCTAGTTGTGGCATGTGGGACGCTGCCTCAGTGTGGTTTGATGAGCAGTGCCATGTCCATGCCCAGGACTCAAACCAGCGAAACACTGGGCCGCCTGCAGTGGAGCGTGCAAACTTAACCACTCGACCACGGGGCCAGCCCCATTATATCTAGTATTTTTTGAGAGGAGGGAATTTATATTTTAGACATTTGCTAAAACTAGATAGGATATCTTTCTTTAGATTAGGTCTACTGTTGGTTATTTTATCTTAAATTTTAAAATAACTACCGTAGCAGAAATTTCAGGATATTGAAAAATTTAAAGATCAGTCAAGAGTTGTTATAATATTTCTATTTCTTTACCACTTGTAAGGTTTTTTGTTTATTTGTTTCAATGGTTTGAGTAGATCTGGCCCTATGCTTTTGTGTTAATGGACACGATGGGGTTTTTTCCCCTCACAATTGGAATGTTGAAGGAAATGTTCTGACTCCTTTTATGGCCCTTTTAGGGGAAGAAATAATTGATGGTGATAATTTCCAATTATAATTTTATCTCAGTTGAGGTGAATTTAACTGGTAACAACATAAACAAGCAAGCTGACAGATTTTGGACAAGCTTAAATCATAGGAACTTTCAAGCATTGACTATTTTAGTGTTTGCAAAAAATGTGATATTTGTCTTTTTGAGAAAGATAAATTCATTATCTTGAATTTGAGAATAATCGTTAATTATCTTGACTTGAGAATAGTCATTAACTATCACAATGTATTGTGGAAGAAGAAAATTCTCCTTAAATGTGGTAAATGGGAGGTTTAGGTTTATAAAGGAGAATTTAACCAAGCATCTTTTGGAACTCTAAGCCCTCTTAAATTAGCCGTTTAACTATGTAAATTTCTGTATATCCTTATCTTTATGCCATATATATATATATATATATATACACACACATATATACATACATATATACATATACATATATGTGTATATATATTTAGGTTATATAATTTATGCTATAAATTTTAGTGTTTTTTTTTTTTTAATTAGGGCACCTTCAGCTTTTGGTCTTACAATCTTTGAAGGCAGCAACCAGCCTTCATTTTGAGAAGTAGGTTTAGATATTCCAGCTTCTTCTGGTGGGTGATCCTTGGATTCCTTTCAAATATGATTTAAACCTAAATATGGAAGAGACACTGTTTTGATTTCTGTGATGCATGATATGAAAACTGAATAAATCAAACATTCACATTTAGGCATATTTACAGCCCTTGCTATCACCGATCATAAATTGTGTAATGTTAGGGAAAGCATAGAGTTGTTTCATATGGTTTTCAAGTAAAATTCAATATGTAGGCTGTGATATACAGACTTTAAATTATTTGTACTTGTTATATCAGAGTTTATTTTTTCTGTCTGTGGCATTCTGCTAATTAATATCATCAGAGTACTCTAAGGAATCTTAGCTAAACTGCAGGGAAGGAATATTCTGTTAAGAACTCTATTAAATCTTCAGCCATTTGATCTATCAGAGTTGTCTTTTGGTGACACAATTCATAACACAAATTTAAAATATTTTATTGCTTTATAAAGGTAATTTGAATTATTTTTCTTTTAAAATTCCTGAATAATTAACATATTTGCCTGGTTTGACATTCAAAAGATACAAGTTGTATATACAGTGAAGGATCTTTCTACAGTTCCTGTCCCCTGGACTCTTAGTGCCCATCAGCAGAGGCAAGCAGAGTTATGAATTTCTTGTGAGATTCATTACGTAAATATATAAAGAAATATTATATGTAACATAATTTTCTTTCTTGTGCGTATATAAGCAAATATGAAAATACATATTTCTGTTACACAAATTGTAGCATGTTATACAAACAGTTTTGTATCTTGCTTTTTTCTCTTTATAATATGTTCTAAAGATCATTCCTAATCAGTACATGAAAAGCTTCCTTATTCTTTTTTTTGGTGTGTGTGTAAATGTTACTGAATTATCAAGAAACTGTGTAAATATTGTGTACTCCTTGAAATAATTTTACACCCATGTAATAAACTCACAAATCAAGAAACAGAAAATTACTAGACCACAGAAACCCTTCTGTGTTACCTTCCAATCACTACTTAACCCCCGGGTGTACCACTATCCTGATTTCAAACACTATAGATTAGTTTTGTCTATTGTTTTCGACAATTATAGAAATGGAGTTATACGTATATACTTGTTCGTGTTTGGCTTCTTTTGCTCATTATATTTATGTTTCATCAATGTTGCTTGTAGCTGTGGTTTATTTTCATTTTTATATAGTATTCAATTTAATAGTATTCTTCAATTTGATTAACCATTCTACTTCTGTTCTCTTGCTTATAATTAACTTTTCTCTGTCCATTTAAATTTTAGAAAGAGGTTGTCATATTCCACAAACACATTTGCTGAGATTTTGATTGGAAATACTTTGAATCTGTAGATCAGTTAGAGAGAACTGACATTTCACATGTTGATGGGGGACAGTAATATTAGTTCATTGTCATTGACAATGACAACATTAATTCATTCAGTCTATGAACATGGTACATGTTATATCCCTCCATTTACTTAGGTCTTCTTTGAGTTCGCTAAATAAAATTTGTAGATTTCTCTTTAGAAGTCTTCCACAGTTTTATTAGGTTTAGTCATAAATATTTGATATTTTTAATGCTATTATAAATTGAAAAAATTACAATCATATAAATGATACTTAATGATAAAATTATATTAAAATATCATTTTCTATATGTTTTTTCTTGGAATATGGAAATATAATTGACTTTTATATGTTGGCTTTGTATCTAGTGACTTTGCTTAAATTCAATTAATAATTCAAATTGTTTACCCGTGGTAGATTTTCCTACGTATACTATCATGCCATCTTCAAATAATGACAGTTTCTATTTCCTTCTTTATAGTTTATATATATATATATCTTTATTTCTTTTTATTACCTTATTGCACTGGTTAGGACCTTGTATTAGTTATTTATTTCTGTGTAACAATAATACCACAAATTTGGTGACTTAAAACAACATACATTTATTATCTCATAACTTATGGGTCAAGAGAGTAGGCATGGCTTAGCTGGATTTTCTACTTCAGGGTCTCACAAACTGCAAGTAAGTTGGCTAACCAGGGCCATGGCATCATCTGAGGCTTGATTGTGAAATGATCCATTCAGTTTCCTAACAAGTTGTTGGATTAAGGACCTCAGCTTTTTGCTATTGACCAGAGGCCATCCTCAGTTGCTTGCTGTATGGCCTTCTCCATAGGCTTCTTCAAAACCAATAAGGGAGAGAGTCTCCGCAAAAGATGGATGTCACAATCATATGTAATTTAGTGATGGAAGTGACATCCCATGACCTTTGCCATATTGTATGTGTTAAATGCAGGACACAGGTCCTGTGCACACTGAAGGGGAAGGGCATTATGCAAGGACAAGAATATCAGGAGATGGAGATTGGGATCATGGAGACACCCTTAGAATCTGTTCACTGTAGACTTCCAATGCAATATGGAATAAAAAAGTCAAGGCCAATGCTTTTCTTGTCTCTGATCTTAGGGGGAATATTTTCATTATTTCAGTTTTAAGTATATGTTTGCTTAACATATGGAAACTTCTCTAAGGAAGTTTCTTTTGCTGCTAATTTTTTTATAAGCATATATATTCTTAAATCATGAATGGATGTTGAATTTTATCACAGTTTTTTTTGTGTCTATTGAGATGATCGTGCAATTTTTTTCCTTTTTATCTGTTAATGTGGTAAAAGACATCAATTGATCTTTGCATGTTAAATGACCCTTGTCTTCCCAGAATAAATGCAACTTTTGTGATGTATTAGTATTATTATATATGCTGGATTTGCTAATATTTTGCTAATGAGTTATTTGAGAGTATTCTATCTATGTTAACAAGAGCTTAGAATGTAGATTTCCTTTCTTTTGAATTTCCTGTTAGGTTCTCATGTCATAGTTATTCTAACCTTATAAAAAGAATGTAGGAATGTGTCCCTTTGCTATGCTCTACAAATATTTGTGAAAGATACTGTTGTTTCTTTCTTAAAATTTGAAAAAAATCACCAATCTGGGCCTGGGTTTTTCACTGTGGGAAGATTTTAAATGTCATATTCAATTTCCTTAATAGGTATAGGAATATTCAGATATTCTGTTTCTTCTTGAGTCAGTTTTGGTAAGTTTTGTTTTTGAAGAAATTTGTCCTCTTCATCAAAATTTTCAAATTTATTAGCCTTAACAGTAGAGTCTGTATAGTAATTTTCTGTTTTCTATTCCTAATATTGGTGATTTGTGAGTTATTTTTTTTTCTTCATCAATCTTCTGGGGATTTATCACTTTGGTAGATTTATGATTTTAATAGATTTGTTGATTTCCTCGACTGTACACATGTTGTTCTAGTTCATTGATTTCTGCTCCATGCTGCTTTTGTTAGGTTTGATTAACTTTTTTATTTTTTTATTTTTTTCATTTTTTTTTATTGAGTTATTGATAGGTTACAATCTTGTGAAATTTCAATTGTACATTAATGTTTGTCAGTCATGTTGTAGGTACACCACTTCACCCTTTGTGCCCACCCCCCACCCCACCTTTCCCCTGGTATCCACTAAACTGTTCTTGGTCCATAGTTTTAAATTCCTCATATGAGTGGAGTCATACACAGATTATCTTTCTCTTGCTGGCTTGTTTCACTTAACATAATTTTCTCAAGGTCCATCCATGTTATTGCAAATGGAATGATTTTGTTCTGTTTTGCAGCTGAGTAGTATTCTATTGTATATATGTACCACATCTTCTTTATCCATTCATGTGTTGATGGGCACTTAGGTTGCTTCCACGTCTTGGCTATTGTAAACAGTGCTGCAATAAACATTGGGGTGCACAGGACTTTTGGGATTGCTGACTTCAGGCTCTTTGGATAAATACCCAGTAGTGGGATGGCTGGATCGTATGGTAGTTCTATTTTTAGTTTTTTGAGGAATCTCCATACTGTTTTCCATAGTGGCTGCACCAGTTTGCATTCCCACCAGCAGTGTATGAGGGTTCCTTTTTCTCCGCAACCTCTCCAACATTTGTTGCTATTAGTTTTAGATATTTTTGTCATTTTAACGGGTGTAAGGTGATATTTTAGTGTAGTTTTGATTTGCATTTCCCTGATGATCAGCGATGATGAGCATCTTTTCATGTGCCTATTGGCCATCAGTATATCTTCTTTGGAGAAATGTCTGTTCATGTCTCCAGCCCATTTTTTGATTGGGTTGTTTGATGTTTTGTGATTGAGTTGTGAGAGTTCTTTATATATTAAGGATATTAAGCCTTTGTCAGATATATGACTTGCAAATATTTTTTCCCAGTTAGTGGGTTGTTTTTTTGTTTCAATCCTGTTTTCATTTGCCTTGAAGAAGCTCTTTAATCTGATGAAGTCCCATTTGTTTATTCTTTCTATTGTTTCCCTTCTCTGAGAAGGCATGGTGTCCGAAAAGATCCTTTTAATACTGATGTCAAAGAGTGTACTGCTTACGTTTTCTTCCAGAAGCCTTATGGTTTCAGGTCTCACCTTTAGGTCTTTAATCCATTTTGAGTTTATTTTGGTGAATGGTGAAAAAGAATGGTCAATTTTCATTCTTTTACATGTGGCTTTCCAGTTTTCCCAGCACCATTTGTTGAAAAGACTTTCTTTTCTCCATTGTATGCCCTCAGCTCCTTTGTCAAAGATAAGCTGTCCATAGATGTGTGGTTTTATTTCTGGGCTTTCAATTTTGTTCCATTGATCTGTGCACCTGTTTTTGTACCAGTACCATGCTGTTTTGATTACTGTAGCTTTGTTCTATGTTTTGAAGTCAGGGATTGTGATGCCTCCCGTTTTGTTCTTTTTTCTCAGGATTGCTTTAGCAATTCGGGGTCTTTTGTTGCCCCATATGCATTTTAGGATTCTTTGTTCTAATTCTGTAAAGAATGTCATTGGGATTCTGATTGGGATGGCGTTGAATCTGTAGACTGCTTTAGGTAGAATAGACATGTTAACTATGTTTATTCTTCCAATCCATGTACATGGAATGTCTTTCCATCTCCTTATGTCGTCATCCAATTCTCTCAGAAAGGCCTTGTAATTTTCATTATATAAGTCCTTCACTTCCTTAGTTAAATTTACCCCAAGGTATTTTATTCTTTTTGTTGCGATTGTGAATGGTATTGTATTCTTGAGTTCTTTTTCTGTTGGTTAATTACTGGAGTATAGAAATGCTACTGATTTATGCAAATTGATTTTATACCCTGCAACTTTGCTGTAGTTATTGATTACTTCTAACAGTTTTCCAATGGATTCTTTGGGGTTTTCTATATATAAGGTCATGTCGTCTGCAAACAGCGAGAGTTTCACTTCTTCCTTCCCTATTTGGATTCCTTTTATTCCTTTTTCTTGCCTGATTGCTCTGGCCAGGACCTCCAGTACTATGTTAAATAAGAGTGGTGATGGAGGGCATCCTTGTCTTGTTCCTGTTTTCAGGGGGATGGGGTTCAGTTTTTGCCCATTGAGTATGATGTTGGCTATGGGTTTGTCGTATATGGCCTTTATTATGTTGAGGTAGTTTCCTTCTATGCCCATTTTGTTCAGAGTTTTTATCATAAATGGCTGTTGGATCTTGTCAAATGCCTTCTCTGCATCTATTGAGATGATCATGTGGTTTTTATTCCTCAGTTTGTTGATGTGGTGTATCACGTTGGTTGATTTGCGGATGTTGAACCATCCCTGTGTCCCTGGTATGAATCCCACCTGATCCTGATGTATGATTCTTTTGATGAATTGCTGAATTCTGGTTGCCAAAATTTTGTTTAGAATTTTTGCATCTATGTTCATCAGTGATTTGGCCTGTAGTTCTCTTTTTTCGTGGTGTCCTTGTCAGGTTTTGGTATCAGCGTGATGTTGGCCTCATAGAATGTGTTAGGAAGTGTTCCATCTTCCCTAATTTTTTGGAATAGCTTGAAAAGGATAGGTATTAAATCCTCTCTGAAAGTTTGGTAGAATTCCCCAGGAAAGCCATCTGGTCCTGGGGTTTTATTCTTTGGGATGCTTTTGATTGCTGTTTCAATCTCTTTCCTTGTGATTGGTCTGTTCAAATTGTCTGCCTCTTCTTGAGTGAGCTTTGGGAGATTGTAGGAGTCCAGGAATTTATCCATTTCCTCTAGGTTATCCATTCTGTTGGCATATAGTTTTTTGTAGTATTCTCTTATAATCTGTTGTATTTCTGCAGAGTCTGTTGTTATTTCTCCTCGCTCATTTCTGATTTTGTTTATTTGAGCTTTCTCCCTTTTTTTCTTTGTAAGTCTGGCTAGTGGTTTGTCAATTTTATTTATCTTCTCAAAAAACCAGCTCTTTGTCTCATTGATCCTTTCTACTGCCTTTTTCGTTTCAATAGTATTTATTTCTGCTCTGATTTTTATTATTTCTCTCCTTCTGCTGACTTTGGGCTTCATTTGTTCTTTTTTCTCTAGTTCAGTTAGGTGTGCTTTCAGTTAGGTTGCTTATTTGGGATTTTTCTTTTTTGTTAAGATGTGCCTGTATTGCGATGAATTTTCCTCTTAATACAGCTTTTGCTCTATCCCATATGAGTTGGTATGGCATGCTATCATTTTCATTTGCTTCCAGGTATTTTTTTATTTCTTCTTTAATTTCTTCAATGATCCATTGCTTGTTCAGTAGTGTGTTGTTTAGTCTCCCCATCTTTGTGCCTTTCTCAGCTTTTTTCTTGTAATTAATTTCTAGCCTTATAGCACTATGATCTGAGAAGATGCTTGTTATTATTTCAATTTTTTTTAATTTGTAGAGGCTTGCCTTGTTTCCCAACATATGGTCTATCCTAGAGAATGTTCCATGTGCACTTGAGAAGAATGTGTATTCAGCTCCTTCAGGGTGGAGTGATCTATATATGTCTATTAAGTCCAATTGTTTTAGTTTTTCATTCAGCTCCACTATTTCCTTGTTGATTTTCTGTCTGGATGATCTGTCCATTGATGTGAGTGGGGTGTTGAGGTCCCCTACTATTATTGTGTTGTTTTTAACATCTTCCTTCAGGTCTGTTAATAGTTGCTTTATGAATCTTGGTGCTCCTGTGTTGGGTGCATAGATATTTATAAGCGTTATTTCTTCTTGATGAAGTGTCCCTTTGATCATTATATATTGTCCCTCTGTGTCTCTCTTTACCTGTCTTATTTTGAAATCCACTTGGTCTGATATGAGAATTGCAACACCTGCCTTTTTTTCCTTGCTATTTGCTTGAAGTATTGTCCTCCACCTCTTCACCCTGAGTCTGTGTTTGTCCTTGGGGCTGAGGTGTGTTTCCTGGAGGCAACAAATTGTTGGATCTTGTTCTTTAATCCATCTTGCCACTCTGTGTCTTTTTATTGGAGAGTTCAATCCGTTCACATTGAGAGTGATTATTGATGCATGTGGACTTAATGCTGTCAATCTGTCACTCATTATCTTGTTTTACTGTGTTTCTTTTCCTGTGTGCTTTAGACTACCCATTTAATACTGCAATTTCTTATGCTGGGTTTCTTAGATTTTTCCTTATCTATGATTTGTGACTCTGTTCTGTACTTTATTTTAGTGTCTACCTTGAAGTTTGTATTTAGAATCTCGTGTATAATATAGTCTATTCTCTGGTGGTCTCTTACTTACTTGACCAATACTGATTTAGACCCTTTGCTCTTCCCCTCCTAAATAATTATTTTCATTTTTTATTCCAACTCATCTTATTAATTTGTAGTTAGAGTGCTAAGATCGTCCTTGTTTTGGTTGTTTCCTTATTTTTACCCTAATGCTATAGTTGAATATTTGCTCTCCTGTTCTGGTTCTATCCATTGGTCTCCCTAGTCTGTGGCTTGTGTCCCCTTTCTCCCTTTTTTCTTTTTTCAAGTATGAGAGCCTTCTTGAGGATTTCTTGTAATGGAGGGCTTTTAGTTACAGATTCCCTTAACTTTTGTTTGTCTGGAAAAGATTTAATTTCTCCCTCATATCTGAAGGAAATTCTTGCTGGATAGAGTATTCTTGGCTGAAGGTTTTTATCCTTTAAAGCTTTGAATATATCACTCCATTCTCTCCTAGCTTGTAGAGTTTCTGTAGAGAAATCCGCTGACAGTCTGATAGGGGCTCCTTTATAGGTTATTCTCTTTTTTTTTCTTACTTCCCTGAGTATTCTTTCCTTATCATTCCTATTTGCCAACTTTACTATTATGTGCCGTGCGGTGGGTCTTTTTACATTGACAAATCTAGGAGATCTAAAACCCTCCTCTACACACATTTCTCCGTTGATCCCTAGATTTGGGAAATTCTCTTCAATAATTTCATTAAGCACACTTTCTGCTCCATTTTCCTTTTCCATATTCTCAGGAATTCCTATGATCCTTATGTTCTTACTCCTCATTGAATCCATTATCTCTTGGAGATTTTCCTCATTTTTTTAAATTCTTAGTTCTCTTTCTTCCTCTGTCTGGCGCCATTCAGCCTGTCTGTCCTCGATTATGCTGATTTGCTCCTCTAGGTTGTCTACACGGGCATTCAGGGAATCCGTATTCTGTTTTATCTGGTTCATTGTGTTTTTCATCTCAAGCAATTCTGTTTGATTCTTCTTTATGATTTCAATCTCTTTTGTGAAGTAACTCCAGAACTCGGCTTGTTTCTCTATCTTTCTCTCTACCTCATTGAGTTTTTTGATTATAGCTGCTCTGAATTCATTATCACTTAGTTTACCTAATTCCAAGTCCTCAGGACTTAATTCTGTGTTTTTATTGTTTTCCTTCTGGTCTGGGGCTTTTATAAATTGCTGGATGGTAGAGGAGCAGTTTTTTCTCATGGTGGTAGAATTCAGTTGCAGTTACAGCCTGTCGCCACTAGATGGGGGGTCGAGAGCGGCGTGTTAGCTCTCCGCCTTCGGGGCAAGATGGCTGAGCCCACTGGCTTTGTTAGTGGGGAGGGGCTGTTACTCACACGCGCTGGTCTGGGTTCAGATCAGTTCTGTTCTCTGGTCTCCCAAGGCCCTTGATTTATAGGGTCCCCGCGGATGGAAGCTTTCCCCCCATCAGCGGGTCTCCACTGAATCAGCGGCAGGAGTCCTGGATGATCCCCGGGTCGCGCGGCCCCTCCCCCGCTCCTTCCCGACCCGCGCCCCAGCGATCGCAGACTCTAGGGGAGGGAGCGATGTTCTCTCCTACCGTTCCAGCACCTCCAAAGGGGTAAAGCTAGGTTTATGATCTCCGCCTTCTTGGTATTGTAGGTCTCTAACGAGCTGGCATTATGTTTATTCTCTGAAATTCAGTTCTTCCAATCTTTTATTGTATTTTGGAGGGGAGAGAATCCTGGGTCAGCTCACCCCACCATTTTGCTCCGCCCCAGGTTTGATTAACTTTTAACTAGATTCTTGAGATGGTTGATTTAATATTTCTTCTTTTCTAACACATGAATTTAGGCTATAATTTTTCCTCTAAATATTAGTGTTTTAGCTTCATCTCAGAGATTTTAGGTTTGTCTTATTTTCATTAATGTGAAGCTAAAATATTTTATAATTTCTCTTTGAATTTTCTGTTATTTAGAAATGACTTAATTTCTAAGCTGTTGGAGGTTTTCTATTTATCTTTTTTATTGCTAGTAAACAATAAATTGCTACTTTGGAGAGATCATCATCTATGTGATTTTAGTTCTTTTGGCATTTGTTGTGACTTCTTCTGTGATCCAGAATATGAACAATGTTGGTAAATGTGCACAAATTGAATTTTTACTCATCTATTGTTGGATTCGTGTTCTATATATGTAAATTAGACCAGATTTGTTAATTGTGTTGTTGAGATATTTAAATTATTACTGATTTATATTTGTATTTGTTCTATTTGGTATTGAGTGAGGAGTGTTAAAATCTCCCACTATGATTCTAGATTTGACTATTTCTCCTTTTAATATTAATAATTTATACGTTCTGAAGCTAAATTGTTGGATGCATACAGATTTGGAGTTGTCCTATCTTCCGTATATGTCTATTCTTTTATCATTATGAAGTATCTCCTTTCTCTTTAGTAATATATCTTGTTTTAAAATATACATTGTTGATATTTGTATGGCTATACCAGCTTTTCTTGGTTAGTGTTTGCATAGTATTTATTTTCCCACGATTTTATTGTCAACTTTCTATGTTCTTTTTGTAAGCATATAATTTAAAAAATCAGTCTGACATTCTTGGTTTTGTCTTGGTATATTTACATTTAATATAATTTACTTATATATCTAGATTTATATCTACTGTCTGTGATTTTTTATTTCACTCTAATTTTTATGTTTTTTTATTTTCCTTGCTTTCTTTTACTTAAACTTTTTATTGTCCTAATTTCCCTATATGAAGTTAATATATATTTTTTCATTCTTTTTTGTGAAAGAGTGAAGGGGGTTACCTTAGAGATTTTAACATGTCACATCGCTTATTTCAGTCTACAACAGTATTTCTTTTACCATTTCTTTGATAATGACAGTAACTTAAACTTTACCTCCATTTACCATATCACCTTGCTTTTTGCATTATTGATGGGTTGTATGTAATTCTACATTCATATTAAACTCTATAACGTATTACTAATATAGTTTAGTATGTCAATATTCAGTTTATAGTAATATATTTTTACTAATATATATTTATTTTTAATTTTGATTCTCTTCTCTTTCTGTAATTCTGTTTGGATTAATTTCCTCTTGTCTGAAGAAATCTCTTATTTTACTAAAGGTTTGATAGGATGAAATTTCTCAGTTTTTGTTTGTATTATTTCACTTTTTAGAAAACTTATTTTGAAATAATTGTATATTTGCTGGAAGTTGCAAAAATAGTACAGAGAGGTTTTGTTCCCTTCACCTAGTTTCCCTCAGTAATAATATATAACTATAGTACAATATCAACCAGGGGATTGACATTGTATAATCCACAGATTCAGATTTCACCAACTTTATGTGCACTCATTTGTGTGTATGTAGTTGAGTATACATAGTTATATTCAATTTTATCATGTTTACACTTGTGTAACCACAACTACAATTAAGATACAAAACTGTTCTACTGCAATAAAGATCTTTCTTGTGCTATACCTTCATAGTTACACTCACTCCCCTCCCTCCCCATCTCATTCTTAACCCCTGCAATTCACTAATCTGTTTTCTATTTCGATAATTTTGTCATTCAAGAATGTTATATAGGGAGCAATGTCAGCGTCATGACAGAGTGAGCTTGCCCGGGACTCTCTCCCCTCCAACATACAACAAAAAGGAGCAATCATATTCCAACAAAAAATATTCTAATAGCACAGGAATCCTCAGAGACCCACAGCGGCCAAATGAGGGCAGAGAGGCTGGAGCCCCCTTGGAGGAGCTGGAACAGGGTAAGAGAGAACTTCATTCCCTCCCCTAAAGACTGGGATCACTGCCACAGGAGGCTCTGTGAGGGAAGGAGTCGGGGTAGGACCACATGTCAGCAGGATCACCCAGGACTCCCTAGGGCCCTTGCAGCCCAGATGGAAGCCCTCTAATGGGGTGAAAGCTTTCGTGTGGGGTGACTGCATCAAGCCAAGACCCCTGGAGAGCAGATAGCAAGAGCTGATTGGGAAACGCAGGTGTGCATGGAAGAGAAAGTGCCCACCACCCCCTAACCTGCACTGTGCCGGGCCATGTTGGCTGAAGGCGGAGGGCTCAGAATATGCAGCTCTCAACCCCCATCTAGTGGTGACAGGCTGTAACTGCAACCGAATAATATCACAATGGGGAAGACCCGTCCATCTTCCAGCATCCATCCATCTTCCAGCATCTGTCAATTCATCAAATCTCCAGACCAGAGGGAAAACAAGCACCCAGAATTATGTCCTGAGGACTCAGAAATAAGTAAACTAAATGATAATTAATTCAGAATAGCTATCATCAAAAAACTCAATGAGGTAAAGGAAAATATAGAGAAACAAGTCAATGAGTTCTGGAGTTACTTCACAAAAGAGATTGAAACTATAGAGAAGAATCAATCAGAAATACTAGAGATGAAAAATACAGTGGAAGAAATAAAACATAATATGGATTCCCTGAATGCCCGTGTGGATGCCATAGAGGAGCAAATCGGCATAATCAAAGATAGACAGGCTGAATGGGTCCAGACAGAGGAAGAGAGAGAACTAAGACTAAAAGGGAATGAAGAAAATATCTGAGAAATAGCTGACTCAATGAGGAAATGCAATATAAGAATTATTGGTATCCCTGAGGGAGAAGAAAAGGAGTATGGAGCAGAAAGCATGCTCAAAGAAATAATAGCAGAGAACTTCCCAAATCTAGGGAATGAGAGAGATGTGTGTGCAGGAAGCTTTCAGGACTCGTAGATATGTCATTGTAAAAGGACCTACTGCAAGGCATATAGTAGTAAAACTGGCAAAAGTGAATGACAAAGAAAGAATACTCAGGGCAGCAAGGCAAAAGAAAATAACCTACAAAGGAACCCTTATCAGACTTTCAGCGGATTTCTCTGCAGAAACCTTACAAGCTGCGAAAGATTGGAATGACATATTCAAAACTTTAAAAGATAACAATCTTCAGCCAAGAATACTCTATCTAGCAAAAATATCCTTCAGCTATCAGGGAGAAATTAAATCTTTCCCAGACAAACAAAAGCTAAGAGACTTCGTAGCCACAAGACCCACTCCCCCACAAGAAATCCTCCAGAAGGCCCTCATACCTGAAAAAAGAAGAAAAAAGAAAAAAAAAGGGAGAAAGAGATCACAAAACACAGAGTAAGGGGACAAATAGATAGAATCAGAATAGGATAGCAAATATACAACTATAGCATTAGGCTAAAGGGAAGGAAAACACCAAAAATAAAGACAATCTTGTCACTTTAACCACAAACTCACAACACAAGTTGGAATAAGAGAAGACAATAATAACTTAGGAGGGGAGGAGGAGAAGGGCTGAATCAGTTTAGGCTAGGGAAGTAAGAGGCCACCAGAAAATGGACTATGTTATACACGAGATACTGAATACAAACTTCAGGGTAGCCACTAAACTTAAAAGCAGAACAGAGACACAAAAAATAAATAAGGAAATAAGAAACTGCAGAAGTCAATGGGTAGGCCAAAACACATAGGATGAGAAACAAAGGAAATGCAGGAAAACCGGAAAATGAGTGACAGAATGACAGCATTAAGCCCTCATGCATCAATAATCACCCTCAGTGTAAACAGATTGAACTCTCCAATAAAAAGAAACAGAGTGGCAAGATGGATTAAAGAACAAGGTCCAACAATTTATTGCCTCCAGGAAACACACCTCAGCTCCAATGACAAATACAGGCTCAGAGTGAAGGGATTGAAGACGATAATCCAAGCTAATGGCAAACAAAAGAAAGCAGGTGTTGCAATACTTATATCAGACAAAGTAGATTTCAAGATAAGGCAGGTAAAGAGAGACATAGAGGGTCAGTATGTAATGATCCAAGGGACACTCCAAGAAGAAATAATGCTTATAAATATCTATGCACCCAACACGGGAGCGTCAAAGTTCATAAAGCAACTATTAACAAACCTAAAAGAAGATATAAAAAATAACACAATAATAGTAGGGGACCTCAACACCCCACTCACATGATTGGACAGATCATCCAGACAGAAAATCAACAAGGAAACAGTCGAATTAAATGAAAGCTAAAATAGTTGGACTTAATAGACATATATAGAGCACTCCATCCAAAAACAGCAGAATACACATTCTACTCAAGTGCACAGGGAACATTCTCAAGGATAGACCATGTGTTGGGAAACAAGGCAAGCCTCTATAAATTTAAAAAAATTGAAATAATAACAAGCATCTTCTCCGGTCATAATGCTATAAAGCTAGAAATTAATTACAGGAAAAAATCTGAGAATGGAACAAAGATGTGGAGACTAAACAATATGCTATTGAACAGGCAATGTATCATTGAAGACATTAAAGAAGAAATAAAAAAATATCAGAGACAAATGAAAATGATAACATGCCATACCAACTCATATGGGATACAGCAAAAGCTGTATTAAGAAGGAAATTCATCACAATACAAGCACACCTTAACAAACAAGAAAAATCCCAAATAAGCAACCTCAAATTACACCTAACTGAATTAGAGAAAGAAGAACAAATAAAGCCCAAAGTCAGCAGAAGGAGAGAAATAATAAAAATCAGAGCAGAAATAAATGCTATTGAAACAAAAAAGGCAGTAGAAAGGACCAATGAAAGAAAGAGCTGGTTCTTTGAGAAGATAAATAAAATTGACAAACTCTTAGCCGGACTGACAAAGAAAAAAAGAGAGAAAGCTCAAATAAACAAAAAAAATCAGAAAGTGAAAGAGGAGAAATAACAAGACCCCACAGAACTACAACAGATTATAAGAGAATACTACAAAAAACTGTATGCCAACAAAATGGATAGCCTAGAGGAAATGGATAAATTCTTAGACTCTTACAATCTCCCAAAGCTAAGCCAAGAAGAAGCAGGTAATCTGAACAGACCAATCACAAGGAAAGAGATTGAAACAGCAATCAAAAGCATCCCAAAGAATAAAACCCCAGGACCAGATGGCTTTCCTAGGGAATTCTACCAAACTTTCAAAGAGGATTTAATACCTATACTTTTCAAGCTATGCCAGGAACACTTCCTAACACATTCTGTGAGGCCAACATCACACTCATACCAAAGCCTGACAAGGACGCTGATGAACATAGATGCAAAAATTCTAAAGAAAATTTTGGCAGCCCGAATTCAGCAATACATCGAAAGGATCATACATCATGATCAAGTGGGATTCATACCAGGGACACAGGGATGGTTCAACATCCACAAATCGATCAACATGATACACCACATCAACAAATTGAGGAGTAAAAACCACATGATCATCTCAATAGATGCAGAGAAGGCATTTGACAAGATCCAACAGCAATTTATGATAAAAACTCTGACGAAAATGGGGATAGAAGAAAATTACCTCAACGTAATAAAGACCGTATATGACAAACCCATAGCCAACATCATACTCAATGGGCAAAAACTGAGCACCATCCCCCTGAAAACAGGAATGAGACAAGGATGCCCTCTATCACCACTCTTATTCAACATAGTACTGGAGGTTTTAGCCAGAGCAATTAGGCAAGAGAAAGGAATAAAAGGAATCCAAATAGGGAGGGAATAAGAGAAACTCTCGCTGTTTGCAGATGACACGATCTTATATATAGAAAACCCCAAAGAACCCATTGCAAAACTTTTAGAAGTAATCAACAATGACAGCAAAGTTGCAGGATGTAAAATCAACTTACATAAATCAGTAGCATTTCTATACTCTAATAACGAACTAACAGCAAAAGAACTCAAGAACACAATACCATTCACAATTGCAACAAAAAGAATAAAATACCTTGGGGTGACATTTAACTAAGGAAGTGAAAGACCTATACAATGAAAACTACAAGGTTTTCCTGAAAGAGATGGATGTCGACATAGAAATGGAAAGACATTCTGTGTACATGGATTGGAAGAATAAACATAGTTAAAATGTCCATACTACCTAAAGCAATCTACAGATTCAATGCCATCCCAATCAGAATCCCAATGACATTCTTTACATAAATAGAACAAAGAGTCCTAAAATTCGTATGCGGCAACAAAAGACCCCGAATTGCTAAGCAATCTTGAGAAAAAAGGACAAAGCTGGAGGCATCACAATCCCTGACTTCAAGACATACTACAAAGCTACAGTAATCAAAACAGCATGGTACTGGTACAAAAACAGGTGCACAGATCAATGGAACAGAATTGAAAGCCCAGAAATAAAACCACACATCTATGGACAGCTAATCTTCGACAAAGGAGCTGAGAGCATACAATAGAGAAAAGAAAGTCTTTTCAACAAATGGTGTTGGGAAAACTGGAAAGTCACAAGTAAAAGAATGAAAATTGACCATTCTTTTTCACCATTCACAAAAATAAACTCTAAGTGGATCAAAGACCTATAGGTAAGACCTGAAACCATAAGGCTTCTAGAAGAAAATGTAGGCAGTACACTCTTTGACATCAGTATAAAAAGGATCTTTTCAGACACCATGTCTTCTCAGACAAGGGAAACAATAAAAAGAGTAAACAAATGGGACTTCATCAGACTAAAGAGCTTCTTCAAGGCAAGGGAAAACAGGATTGAAACAAAAAAAACCCCACTAACTGGGAAAAAATATTTGCAAGTCATACATCTGACAAAAGCTTAATCTCCATAATATATAAAGAACTCACACAACTCAACAACAAAAAATCAAACAACCTGATCAAAAAATGGGCAGGAGACATGAACAGACATTTCTTCAAAGAAGATATATGGACGGCCAATAGGCACATGAAAAGATGTTCATCATCATTGATCATCAGGGAAATGCAAATCAAAACTACACTAAGATATCACCTTACACCCATTACAATGGCAAAAATAACCAAAACAAAAAGTGATAAATGTTGGAGAGGTTGTGGAGAGAAAGGATCCCTTATACATTGCTGGTGGGAATGCAAACTGGTTCAGCCACTATGGAAAACAGTATGGAGATTTCTCAAAAAATTAAAAATAGAAATGCCATATGACCCAGCCATCCCACTACTGGGTATCTATCCAAAGAGCTTGAAATCAGCAATTCCAAAAGTCCCATGTACCCCTATGTTCATTGCAGCATTATTCTCAATAGCCATGATGTGGAAGAAACCTCAGTGCCCATCAACTGATGACTGGATAAAGAAGATATGGTATATTTATACAATGGAATACTACTCAGCCATAAAAAAAGAACAAAATCATCCCATTCACAACAACATGGATGGACCTTGAGGGTATTATGTTAAGTGAAATAAGCCAGATAGAGAAGGGCAATCTCTGCATGGCTCCACTCATATGAGGAATTTAAACATGTAGACAAAGAGAACAGATTAGTGGCTACCAGGGGAATGAGGGGGTGGGGAGTGGGCACAAAGGGTGAAGGCGTGCACCTACAACACGACTGACAATAATGTACAACGGAAATTTCACAAGATTGTAAACTATCATAAACAAAAATTTTAAAAAAAGAATGTTATATAAATAGAATCACACAGGATATAATTTTGGGGAATTGGCTCTTTCACTGAGCATAATTCCCTTTCAAATTATCCAAGTTGTGTGTATCACTAGTTCATTCCTTTATATTGGTAAGTCATATCTCACAATATTAGTGTACCACAGGTTCTTCACCCATTGAAGGACATCTGGGTTGTTTCCAGTTTTTGGTTATTACACATAAAACTGCTACTAATATTTGTGTACAAATATTTTTGTGAACAAAAGTTTTCATCTCTCTGGGATAATTGTCCAGAGTGCCATTGCTGGTTGTATGTTAATTGCTTTTATAAGATGTGAAACTATTTTCCAGAGTGGCTGTATCATTTTATATTCCCACCAGAAATATGTGAGATCAGTTTCTCCACATCCTAACTAGAATTTGTTTTTGACACTATCTTTTTTTTTTTAATTTTAGCTGTTCTGGTAGGTAAAATAGTGATATCTCATTGTGGTTTTAAATGGCATTTATCTAATGGCTAACAATGTTGACCATCTTTTTATGTGCTTATTTTCCGTCCATATATCCTCTTTGGTGAAATGTCTATTAATGTTGTCTGCCCATTTTCTAATTGGATTGTTTGTTATTTTGTTGTTGGATTGTGATTATTCTTTATATATTCTAGATGTGAGTGCTTTATCAGATATGTGTTTTGCAAATATTTTCCCTCAGTTTTTAGCTTGTCTTTTTATTATCTTAACAGGGTCTTTCACAGGGAAAACTTTTAAAATTTGAGGAAATGCAATTATCAATTTTTTTATTTTGTGAATGTTTTGGTGACACGTCTAGATCATGTCTAGGTGTCTTCTCCTAGCTTTAGGTTGCAAAGATTTTCTCCCATTTTTTTCTAAAAACTTTTTATAGTTTTACATTCAGATCTATAATCCATTTTGAGTTAATTTTTGTATGAGGTGTGAGATTCCGGTTGAGGTTCATTTTTTTGGAGGATATGAAATTGCTCTAGTACTATTTATTGAAAAGACTATCCTTCCTCTATGTAATTACTCTTGCACTTTTGTCAAAACTCAGTTGGACGTAGTTGTGTGGGTTTATTTCTGGGTTCCCTATTACTTTCCATTGATCTAATGTATCCATCCCTCTGCCAATACCACACTTCTTGATCACTGTTACTAAATATAATAAGTTTTAAAATTGGGTATAGTGATTCCTCACGTTTAATTTAATTTTTCTCTTTCAAAATTCTGTTAGTTTTCTAGTTCCTTTATCTTTCCATATAAATTTTAAAATAAGTTTTTCTAGTTCTACGAAAAAAATCTTGCTGGAAATTTGATAGGAATTACATTACATCTATATATCAGTTTGAGGGGAATTGATATCTTCACTGTGTTGAGTCTTCCAACCCATAAATACAGTATGTTTCTCCATCTATTTAAATCTTTTTTGATTTCTTTCATCAGTGTTTTATATTTTTTTTTAGCTTGCGAGTCCTGTACATGTTATGTTAGATTTATACCTAAATAATTTTTAATTGGTGTAAATGGTGTCTTTAAATTTTTGGTTTCACATGTTCATTGCTAGCATATAGATATACAATTAATTTTTTTATGTTCATTTTGTATCCTGCAACATTACTTATCTCACTTTTGTTAGTTTAGGCAGGACCAGCTTTATGTACATGGAACCTATATAGTTGGACAGGGGCCTGTGCTCAGAAGGGCCTGTGCTTGGTTAAATGCTCTGCTTTCACTGTCTTGAAATTCTTAGTAATTTTATGTTTGAACTTGTGTTTTATAAGTTAAGTTTTGTAGGATGATGGGGAATGCATGTGAACAGAAGAAGTACAGTAAGTGTGTCTTCTGCCATTTCTTGCTGCCCCATTCTCATATGGCATTTAAACTGCCCACCACAAAGCTTGTATAAAACTCAGTCTTTCCTCAGAGCTCTGTGCTCAGAAAGACTCATACTTGGTTAAATGCTCTGCTCTCACCATCTTGAAATTCTTAATAATTTTATCTTTGGATTTGTGGTTTATAAATGAAGTCTGATGAAACAATGAAGCATGTGCATGAGCAGAAGGGAGATGCACAGCATATATGTTGCCTGTTTCTTGCTGCCCCCTTTGCATATAGTGTTTGTGATGTCCCATGAGCCAGAATTCTGAGGGACCCACAATGCATGGGAATTTAGCAAGACCAAAATGAGCACAAGGAAAGTATATTACATCTGCAACTGAGAAAGCAAGGACACTGACTGGCCTGAAAAACCATACTTTTCATACAGTTTACAACTTCCTTCAAATGCGGAAAGAAGTCAATGATATTCTAAGAATCACCAATGACTAAGGAACTTTATCATATCCTTTTTTTATTCATGTTACTTTCCTCTATTAGTTAATCACTTATGCTGAAAATAATGACACAGTAAGAATGATGCAGCAATCCCTAGTTCCTTTTTCTTTCTTTCTTTCCTTCCTCATCAGTAAGCCGAAGGTAGAGTGTTGGTATCATGTGTTGTCAGGAAGTGAAAGAAAAACAGTTGTTAGCTTTGTGTAGTGTTTACACTTTTCTAGTAAGAACCATATACATATGCATCTATAAGCTATAAAATACAGATTGTGTATTTGGTGATTCTGTGTATGAGTTAAATTGTTCTTATGTTTGCATTTAAAATGGTAATGCACAATATAAGGATAATGATAAAATTCAAATAATTTAAAATTTTACTTTTTCTTTATTTAGAAAGAACCACCATGAAAAATAGAGACTGCAAAAGAAAGAAAAAGTTATATCTTTTATTACCTTTCATGATACTTTTTTCTGCTTTTTGAAGAGACCCTGTACCTTTATTTTGTACTGGGCGCCACAATTTCTGGAGCCAACCTTGTTAGTTCTAGGAATTTCTTTTCTGTAGGTTCCATGGGACTTTCCACTTAGACCAACATGTCATCTGCTAGTAGGAAAAGTTTTATTTTCTCCTTTCCAAAGTGTATGCCTTTTCTTTTCTTTTTTTACCTTATTGCACTGGCTAGATCATATTAAATGAGAGTGGTAAGAATGGACCTATCTGCCTTATTCCCAATCTTAGAGTGAAGGCATTAATTCACTCTTTTACCTTTAGGTATGATATTAGCTGTAATATTTTACAGATAATCCTTATCAAGTTGAGGCAATTTCCTTCTACTCTTAGTTTTCTGATAGTTTTTATCATGAAAGTTGTCAAATGTATGAGCTGAAACTTACCTCCATGTAGGTCGCCTTATCCTTCCTTCTTTGTAGTATAATTTTCTTACATATTTACTCAATATACATTTAAAATCTTATCAGTGTTATAATTTTTTCTTCAACTCTCAAACATGATTTTAAAAACTGAAGAGGAGAAGGACAGTCTATTATGGTTACTCATATTTTTACTTTGTTATTCTTTCTTTATTCCTGATGTTCCAAGTTTACTTCTTTTATCATTTCATTTCTGTTTGAAAACTTCCTTTAGTCATTCTTATAAGTTAATTCTGTTGGCAACAAATTCTTTTAGTTTTCCTTCATTGAATATGTCTTGATTTCACCTTTATTCCTAAAGGATACTTTTATTGAGTATAGAGTGCTGAGTTTCCTTATAGCACTTGAAAAACACTGCCACTCCCTCTGGCTTCCATGGTTTCAGATGAGAATACCACTGTCTTTTGAATTCTTGTTCCACAATAAGTAAAGAGTCATTTCTCTCTAGCCTCTTTCAAGAATTTTTTGTTTTAGTTTTCAGAAGTTTGATCATGATGCATCTTGGATTTCTTTGGGCTTATCCGGTTTGGAGTCCATTCACCTTCTTGCATTGTAGTTTATGCTTTTCACAAATTTGGGACAATTTCACAAATATTTCTGCCATTATTTCTTCTAGGACTTGTTCAGCCTAACACGCTTTGTCCTCTCCTTTTGGGACTCCGATGATACTAATGTTAGATCTTTTATTATTGTTCCATAGGTCCCTGAGGCTCTGTTCATTTTTTTTTCCCAGTCTGTTTTCTCTTTGTTGTTCAGATTAGGTAATTTCTATTAATCTGTCTCGGAGTTCCCTGATTCTTTACTCTGTCAGCCCTACTCTACTAGGGAGTCTCTCCAGTGAGTTTTTGATTTTGTCATTGTATAGTTCAGTTCTATAATTTCTATTTGATTTTTTTTATAACTTCTATTTCTTTGCTGAGATGTTTCATTTGTTTCAAGAATGTTCATAGTTGCTCATTGAAGCATTTTTATGATTGCTGCTTTAAAATTTTTTTTCAGACAAATCCATATTAGTGCCTGTTAGTATTGGCATAGTTTGGTTGTCTTTTCTTATTCAAGTTGTGATTGTCCTGGTTCTTGATATTTATCCTGAAAAGTTTGAGTATTATTTTGTGATACTCTAGATGCTATTTAATCTTTTTTGGCAGATAGTCACTCTGTCTACGTGTAGCATGCAGGACTGGGTGGGTTTGAAGTTTAGCTGCTCTACATTGCCCCACCTACCCTGCTGATACCTCCTAGCAAAAGTGGAGTACCAATTTGCAGCACCTCATTTCTGCCGAGAGGGAGTATAACTTGAGCTTCCTAGTGGGTACCACTGACACCAGGATGAGTGGAAGTGGAGTATTGAGTAGCCCACATCTTACTGCCTCATTTTGCTTCACTGATGCCAGGTGAGGGTTGATGCTTAGCTTACACTTGATCCCACTGACACCAGGGTAGGGAAAAAAGGGAGTGCCAACTATGCCTTCTTGTACTGCCTTGTTCAGTCTTATTGCTACTGAGTGGGAGTGAAGGTTCAGCTCCCTGCTGGTCCCTGGTGCCCTAGGCAGGTGGAAAAGTAGATTACTGATTAGCCCACCTTCCATTACTTCATTCAGTCTTCTTGCTATTGGGTGTGGGTGAAGGATCAGCACCTGCTGGATGCTACTGACATCCAAACAGGGGAATTGCAATGCTACTTTTTCCCATCAAGTAGGGGATGAAAGATCAGCTCCCCACTTGGCCCTGCAAACACCACCTGAGGACCTTCTTGAATCAGACCATCGCCACCTATTTCTGATGGGTAGGAGTTTGAGTACAAGATTAGCTCCCTACTTGGCCCTGATAAAATGGTAGGTGAGGGTCAGTCTTTCCTTTTTTGTTTGCCTGAAATTGGGCAAGTATTGTCAATAGCTATTCTGTTTTTGTGAGATAACTCTTCCTTGTTTTTCCTTTTTGCTTTTTTCTAAGGGAACAAACTTTTACTGGAGGCTTTTTATGCTGTCTTCACTTTTAGCAATTATAGATTACAGGCTTCTCCTAAGTCACCATAATATATAAGACAAAAAGAAAACCTTGGGAACTCACAGCCGTGGGGTTCCTCGTCTCAAGGTCCCTTGGCACTCCACCTTCTTCGTTTCACATTTTAGAGTCTTTCTATGTGTTATTTATTTGTGTTATGTCCAGAGTGTTTAGTTTTAAGAGCTTTTAAGTTTAGAGCTTTTTAGTAAGGCAGAGGACCTAGAAGAAAAGAGGCTATTCTACCTTGAATAGAACTGGATGTTCCATTTTAATTATTATTATTTTTTTTTTTTTAAAGATTTTATTTTTTCCTTTTTCTCCCCAAAGCCCCCCGGTGCATAGTTGTGTATTCTTCGTTGTGGGTTCTTCTAGTTGTGGCATGTGGGACGCTGCCTCAGCATGGTCTGACGAGCAGTGCCATGTCCGCGCCCAGGATTCGAACCAACGAAACACTGGGCCGCCTGCAGCGGAGCGCGCGAACTTAACCACTCGGCCACGGGGCCAGCCCCATCCATTTTAATTATTTTTATTTTTATTTTTTGAGATAATTATAGATTCACATGCAATTATAATATGTAATACAGAGAGATCCCATGTACTCCTTACCCAGTTTCACCCAATGGTAGTAACATTTCTCAAAACTATAGTACAGTATCACAAACAGGATATTGACATTGACACAGTCAAGATCCAGAGGATTTTCATTACCACACGTTGCCATTTTATAGCCAGACCAACTTCATTCTCACTCTCCATTCCCCAATCCTTAATGCCTGGCAACTACTAATCTGTTCTCAAGTTTAAATTGATTTTTTTCACTCAGTTTAATAATCTGGAGATTTGGCCAAAGTGTTGCATGTTTCAAAAGTTCATTCCTGAATAGTATTCCATGGTATGCATGTACCAGTTTTTTTTCCTTAAAACTTTTATTTATTATTTTTTCCAGTTTTATTGAGATATAAATGACATATATCATTGTGTAAGTTTAAGGTGTACAATGTGATGATTTGATATGTGTATATATTGTGAAATAATTAACCACAAGAAAGTTAGTTAACACATCTATCACCTCACATGGTTACCTTTTTTGCGTGTGTGGTGAGAAACTTTTCAGATCTATTCAGTTAGCAACTAATTTTCAAGAATACAATACATTATTAACTATAGTCACCATGTAGTACATTAGATCCTCAGAACTTAGTTATCTTATAACTAGAAGTTTGCACCCTTTGACCACCTTCACCTATTTCCCCCCACAGTTTATTTAGCCATTCATCCATTGAAGGACATCTTGGTTATTTCCATTTTTTAACCAGTACATGTGAAGTTGTTATTAATATTCACATACATGTTTTTGTGCAACCATAAATTTTCTCTTCTCTGGGCTGAATGCCCAGTAGTGCAATTGGTGAATTGTATGATAGTTGCACGTTTAGTTTTATAAGAAATTGTAAAACCCTTTTCCAGAGTGGCTATACCATTTTACACGTCCATCAGCAATGTATGAGTGATCTAGTTTCTTCACATCTCACCATCATTTGGTTTTGTTAACATTTTGTTATTTGTATTCATTCTAATTGGTGTTTAGTGATATCTCATTGTGGTTTTCTTTTTTCATTTCCTATTTACCCCTTGCCCCCACATATGCATAGACTCCCCCATTATCAACATCACTCATCAGAATGGTACATTTTTACCAAGGATGAACCTACATTGACACATCATAATCACCCAAAGTCCATAGTTTACCTATGGTTCACTCTGTTGTACATTATAGGCATTTGGACAAATGTGTAATGACATATATCCACCATTATAATATCATACAGAGTGTTTTCACTGCCTTAAAAATCCTTTGTGCTCTCCTATTCATCTCTGCCCCTCACTCCACCTTTGGCAACCACTGACCTTTTTACTGTATCCATAGTTTTGCTTTTTCTAGATCTCATATAGTTGGAATCATACAGTGTGTAGCCTTTTCAGATTAGCTTCTTTCACTTAATAATATGCATTTAAAGTTTCTCCATGTCTTTTCTTGATTTCTCATTTCTTTTTAGTGCTGAATAATATTTCATTATCTGATGAACCAGTTTATTTATCCATTCACCTACTGAAGGACATCTTGGTTACTTCTAAATTTTGGCAATTATGAATAAAGCTACTAGAAAGTGTGCAAGTTTTTGTGTGGACATATGTTTTTAACTCTTTTGGGTAGATACCAAGGAGTACAATTGCTGGATCCTATGGTAAGAGTTTTGTAAGAAATTGCCAGATTGTCCTGTCTTCCAAAGTGGCTGTCCATTTTGCATTCCCACCAGCAGTGAAAGAGAGTTTTTGTTGCTTCACATCCTCACCAGCATTTGATGTTGTCAGTATTCCAGATTTTGGCCATACTAATCAGTGTGTAGTAGTATTTCATTGTTGTTTTAATTTGCATTTCCCTGATGACATATTATGTGTATCTTTTCATATGCTTATTTTCCGTCTATATATCTGCTTTGATGAGGTGTCCACTAAGGTCTTTGACCCATTTTTTTATCTGGTTATTTTCTTATTGTTGAATTTTTTTTTTTTAAAGATTTTATTTTTTCCTTTTTCTCCCCAAAGCCCCCCAGTACATAGTTGTGTATTCTTCTAGTTGTGGGTTCTTCTAGTTGTGGCATGTGGGACGCTGCCTCAGCGTGGTCTGATGAGCAGTGCCATGTCCGCGCCCAGGATTCGAACTGACGAAACACTGGGCCGCCTGCAGCGGAGCGCGTGAACTTAACCACTCGGCCACGGGTCCAGCCCCTCTTATTGTTGAATTTTAAGAGTTCTTTGTATATTTTGGATAACAACTCTTTATCAGATGTGTCTTTAGCAAATATTTTCTCTCAGTCTGTGGCTTGTCTTTTAATTCTCTTGACATTGTCTTTCACACAGCAGAAATTTTTAAACTTAATTAAGTCCAGATTGTCAATTATTTCGTTCATAGATTATGCCTTTGTTGTTGTATCTAAAAAGACATTGCCATACCCAACCAAAGTCACTTAGGTTTTCTCCCCTGGTATCTTCTAGGAGTTCTTTAGTTTTTCATTTTACCTTTAGGTCCATGATCCATTTTGAATTAATTTTTTTGAAAGGCATAAAGTCTTTGTCTAGATTCTTTGTTTTTTTTTTTTTTATATGTTTGTCCAGCTTTTCCAATATCATTTGTTGAAGAGACTTTGCTCCATTGTCTTGCCTTTGCTCCCTTTTCAATGATCAGTTGACTATATTTATAGGGGTCTATTTCTAGGCTCTCTATTCTGTTCCTCTCATTGTGGCTTTAATTTACAGTTCCCTCCTGGCTCATTTTGCCGAACATCTTTTCATGTCCTTATTTGCATCTGTGTATAAACTCTTCATTGACACATCTATTTGTGTCTTTTGCCTGTTTTCTGATTGGGTTACTTTTAGTAGACTTTAGTTTTTAAAAACAGTTTCAACTTACAGAAAAGTTGACAAATAGTACAGAGTGTTCCCATATACCCCTTTATCCAATTTCCCCTATTATTAACATCTTACGTTAGTATGGTACATTCGTTACAGTTAATGAACCAATATCAATACATTATGATTAACTAAAGTCAGAATTTATTCAAATTGTTTTAGTTTTTACCTGTCTTTTTCTATTCCAGGATCCCATCCAGGATACCACATTACATTTACGTTTCATATCCTCTTAGGCTGCTCTTGGCTGTGACAATTTCTCAGAATTTTCTTGTTTTTATGACCTTGACAATTTTGAGGCTCCCTGGTCAAGTATTTTTGTAGGATGCTCTTCTATTGGCATTTTTCTGATGTTTTTATCATGATTAGACTGTGGTTACGGGTTTTTGGGAGGATGATCACAGAGCTAAAGTGCCATTTCATCATCTCAGGGGTACATACCATCGATATGATTTAACACTGTTGATACTGACTTTAGTCACTTTGCTGAGGTAGTGTTTGTCAGGTTATGCCACTATAAAGTTCAGCTTTCCTCTACATTTCCATACTGTTCTCTTTGGAGGGAAGTTGTTATGCATAACCTATACTTAAAGAGTGAGGATTCATGTTCCACATCCTTAAAGGCAGAATATCTATAGAAATTATTTGGAATTTATTTGCAAAGGAGGTTTATCTCTTCTCCCCCATGTATTTATTTATGTGTTTATTCATAAATTCATTCAATCATTTATTTGTATCAGGATGGATTCATAAAATCTTATTTCATACTTTGGTTTATAATCTAATTCTAATTTATTATTTTGTTGTTTTTATTTTTCCAATTTTGGTCATCAGCTCTTTCAGTTGGCTCCTGTCCCTTTAATATACTCCCATCATTATAGGCTTTTTTGTTTTAAACACTTTCTTACTTTTTGCTTTATCTTTGCTTCATGCCCCAATCCTAAAATCAGCCATTTCTTCATTTTCATTTTATTGTATTAGAAACCAAGATATGGACACTGAATGTGCTCATTGCTACTGAACCATGGTTCCTTCTAGGCCCACTCAGCTAACACAGCAAGGAAATATATGTGTAGGAACTAACCCATGTCTATATGCATATCTATAAATATTTGTAAATATTTATCTCTGTAACTGTTTGTGTTTATATTAAGGTACATATGAATTCATCCTGATGTCTCCAACTGTAATTCATTACCACATGCGTCATTTCTGCTTCCTCCCCTTGCTTGTCTGTAAATTTCCACTCAAACACTGAGAAACCTGGCTCCTACCATCCACTATCCATTTACTTAATTATTCAACTTCAGTATACATGTATATCAGTATCAGAATTATTAACCCATAGCCCTGTGGGAAACACCTTTATCAACTAGCGTATACTATTTATGTACAATTTCTTTTGTCTTCAGTCTCACAGTCTCCACTCATTTCCAAAATTACTTAGGTCAGTATTTTTTCCCCCAACTCTCTTCAGTGAGGTTGTTTCATACAGTTGTAATAGAATTAGATTATCTTATCATAGTCTGCATTCCTTCCAGATATCCTCTGAATTCTAAAAATGATTTTTTTTTTGAAATTCATGTACATTAAGGTTTATTCTTTGTGCAGCAAACTTGTATTGATTTAGACAAATGCATAACATCATGTATTCACCATTAAAATTTTTTAAAGAATAGTTTCACTACCCTAAAAATTCTATGATTCACCTATTCAGCCCTCTCCCATTTTCCCTGAGCCTTTTGCCACCACTGCCTCTATAGTTTGCCTTGTTTAGAATGTTGTATAATTGTACTTTTATAGTATGCAGCCTTTTCAGATTATCTTCTTTCACTAAGCAATATGCATTTGAGTTTCATCCATGTATTTTAGTCACTTGATAGCTCATTTTTTTAATTGCTGAATAACATTCTAATGCATGGTTGTATTAGTTTGTTTACCCATTCACCTATTAAAGGACATCTTGGTTGCTTCCACTTTTTAGCAATTATGAATAGAGGTGATATAAAAATTTGCATGCAAATTTCTTTCTTTTCAGTTCAGTGGGAAAATACATAGTACCAAAGTTAGTGGATCATATAGGACTATGTTTAGCTTTGTAAGAACATGCCAAACTGTCTTCCAAATTGGCTGTCCATTTTGCATTCCCACCAAAAATGAATGAGAGTTCCTCTTGCTCCATATACTTGCCAGTTTTTGGTATCATTTGTGTTTTGGAATTTAGCCATTCTAATAAGTATGTAGTAGCATCTGGTTGCTGCTGTATTTTCAATTCCCTAATGACAGATGATGTTGAGCATCTTTTCATCTGCTTATTCCCCATCTATGTATCTTCTTTGGTGAGGTATCTGTTCAGATCTTTTGCCTATTTAAAAATTTAGTCAATTGTTTTAAGAGTTTTTAAATATATTTTGGATACAAGATCTGTATTAGATATGTATTTTGCATATATTTTAGGCTTGTCTTTTAACTCTTCTAACAGTGTGTTTTGCACAGAAGTTTATGAATTTTATGAATTGCACAGAATTTTAATGAAGTCCAACTTATCACTTTTTATTTCATAGATTGTGCTTTTGGTGTTATATCTTAAAAGTTATTGCCAAACCCAAGGTCATGTAGATTTTTCCTGTTTTTACTTCTAGAACTTGTGTGGTTTTTGCATTTTACATTAATGTTTATGATACATTTTAATTTTTGTGAAAGATGTAAAGTTTGTGTTTAGATTCATTTTATTTTGTATATGGATGTCAAATTGTGTAAGTACCATTAATTAAGAAAAACTATCCTTTCTCCAATGAATTGCTGTTGCTTTTTCGTCAAAAATCAGTTGACTATATTTGTATGAGTCTGTTTCTGGGCTCTGTAGTCTATTCCATTGATCTATGTGTCTATTCTTTTGCCAGTACAATGCTGTTTAGAGTATAGTTACTTCAAAATAAGTCTTGAAATTAACTAGCATGAGTCCTTCAATTTTGTTGTTGTCTTTCTCCTCATTCCTTCCCCACTTCTCCTCTCTTATGCCCTGCCCTGCTCCTCCTGCTCTCCCACCTCCTCTTCTTCTGTTTGTATTGGGTTTCTGGGTCTTTCCATATAAACTTTAGAATTATTTTGTCAATATCTACAAAATAGTCTTCTGAGCTTTTGATTAGGATTGCATTGAATCTATATAACTAGTTGAGAATAATGGACATATTAAGAAAATCAAGTCCTCTAATCCATCAACATAGAATATCTTTCCATTTGATGTTTTAAAATCAGTTTTGAAGTTTTCTGCATATAGATCCTGTATATATGCTATTAGAATTATATGTATGTATCTTATTGTTTTTGGTGCTCTTAGGGGTGGTATTGTGTTTTTAAATTCAAATTCCAATTGTTTATTTATATAGATAGGAAAGTAATTGATAGCAATTGTCCTGTATCTGAAAGCTTACTGTAATTGCTTATTAGTTTTAAGAGGCTGTTTTTGTCAATTTTTTGGTATTTTCTACTTAGATGATCATGTATCCTGTGAATATAGACAGTTTTATTTCTCTCCAATCTATACAACTTTTATTTCTTTTGAATTCTCATATTTCATTGGCAAGGTCTTCCAATACAATATTAAAAAGGAGTGGTAGCTCTTTGACATCAGTCTTAAAAGGATCTTTTCAGACACCATGCCTTCTCAGACAAGGAAAACAACAGAAAGAATAAACACATGGGACTTCGTCAGACTAAAGAGCTTCTACAAGGCAAGGGAAAACAGGATTGAAACAAAAATACAACCCACCAACTGGGAAATAATATTTGCAAATCATATATCCAACAAAGGCTTAATCTCCATAATATATAAAGAACTCACACAACTCAACAACAAAAGATCAAACAACCCAATCAAAAAATGAGCAGGGGATATGAACTGACATCTCTCCAAAGAAGATACACAGATGGCCAATAGGTCCACGAAAAGATGCTCATCATCACTGATCATCAGGGAAATGCAAATCAAAGCTACACTAAGATATCACCTTACACCTGTTAGAATGGCTAAAATAACTCAAACTAAAAATAACAAATGTCGGAGAGGTTGTAGAGAAAAAGGAACCCTCATACACTGCTGGTGGGAATGCAAACTGGTACAGTCCCTATGGAAAAACAGTATGGAAATTTCTCAAAAAATTAAAAATAGAAATACCATATGATGCAGCCATCCCATTACTGGTTATATATCCAAAGAACTTGAAAACACAAATGCATAAAGATACATGCACCTCTATGTTCATTGCAGCATTATTCACAATAGCCAAGACTTGGAAGCAACCTAGGTGCCCATCAAGGGATGAATGGGTAAAGAAGATGTGGTATACACACATAATGGAATACTACTCAGCCATAAGAATCTGCATTGAATCTGTAGATTGCTTTAGGAAATATGGACATTTTAACTATGTTGTTTCTGCCAATCCAAGAGCATGGAATATCTTTCCATTTCTTTGTGCCTTTTTCAGTTTCTTTCAGCAATGTTTTATAGTTTCAGTCTACAGATCTTTCACCTCTTTGGTTAAGTTTATCCCTAGATATTTTATTCTTTTTGTTGCAATTGTAAATGGGATTATATTCTTAATTTCTCTTTCTGCTACTTTGTTCTTAGTGTATAGGAACACAACTGATTTTTGTATGTTGCTTTCATATCCTGCAACTTTACCATATTCATTTATTATTTTTGTTATTTCAAAAAGTTTTTTGGTGTATTCTTTAGGGTTTTCTATATATAAAATCATGTCATCTGCAAATAGTGACAGTTTCAGTTCTTCCTTTCCAATTTGGCCATTTTGTTTCTTTTTCTTGCCTGATTTCTCTGGCTAGGACTAGTTAAATAAGTGTGGTGAAACTGAGCGTCCTTGTCTGGTTCCTGTTCTTAGAGGGATAGCTTCAGTTTTTCTCCATGGAGAATGATATTAGCTCTGGGTTTTTCATATATGGCCTTCATTATGTTGAGGTAATTTCCTTCTATACCCATTTTATTCAGAATTTTAAAGATAAATGGATGCTGTGTCTTGTCAAAAGCTTTCTCTGCATCTATTCAGATGATCATGTGAGTTATTCTTTTTTTTGTTAGTGTGGTATATCCCATTGATTGATTTGCGGTTGTTGAACCATCCTTGCATCCCTGGAATAAATCCCACTTGATCATAGCATATGATCTTTTTAATGTATTGTTGTATTCGACTTGCTAGTATTTTGTTGAGAATTTTTGCATCGATGTTCATCAGTGGTATTGGCCTGTAATTTTCTTTTTTTGTGTTGTCCTTCTGTGGTTTTGGTATCAGGGTAACATTGACCTCATAGGATGAGTTAGGAAGCTTCGCCTCCTCTTCAATTTTTTGGAAGAATTCTTGTGTTCTTTTTTTTGAAGGTTATTAATTATTGATTCAATTTCTTCAATAGGTATAGGCCTATTCAGATTATCTATTTCTCTTTTTGTGAATTTTAGTAGTTTATGTCTTTCAAGGAATTAGTCCATTTCATCTAGGTTATCAAACTTGGGAATATAGAATTTTTCTTAGTATTCTTTAATGATCCTTTGAATATCCAAGGGATTAGTACAATGAGCCTCCCTATTTCTTATATCAGCAATTTGTGTTTTCTCTCTTTTGCTCCTGATTGGCCTGGTTATAGGTTTATCAGTTTTATTAATTTTTTCAAAGAACAAGCTTGGTTTTGTTGATTTTCTCTATTGTCTTTTACTTCTCTAATTTTTACTATTTATTATGTTCTCCTTGCTTTAGGCTTAAATTGCTCTTTTTTCTATAGTTTCCTAAGGTTTAATGTTAGATTATTGATTTTAGATTTCTATTTTCTAAAATATTCATTTAGTGTTACAAATATCCCTGTAAGCACTGCTTTCAGTGCATGCAATAAATTTTGATTAGTTGCGTTTTCCTTTAGTTAAAAATTTTTTTGAGACATCTTCTTTGAGCCCTGCTTTATTTGGATTTTATCTCTAAATGTGTGGGTATTATCCAGCTATCTTTATGTATTTGATTTCTACTTTAATTCCATCATGTTTTGAGAATGTACTTGTATAATTCCTATTTCTAATATTTTTTAGGCTGTGTTTTATGATCCAGAATGTGTTTATGTTGGTGAATATTTCATGTGAGCCTGAACAGAATATTTTTTGCTGTTGTTATTTGGTGTAATCTATAAATGTCAATCAGAAGAAATAGATTGATGGTGATGTTTTAGTTGCCTGTATTCTTATTGATTTTCTGCCTCCTTGATCTATCAGTGACTGAAAGATGGGTGTTAGAGTCTCCAACTATGTTAGTGGCCTTTTCTTTTCTTACTTGCACTTCTATCATTTTTTCCTCATGTATTTTGACATCTGTTGTTAGGTGGATACACATTAAGAATTCTTATGTCTTCTTGGAGAATTGGCACTTTTATCATTATTTAATGCCCTTCTTTTTCCCTGATAGTATTCTTTGTTCTGAAGTCGGCTTTGTCTAAAATTAATATAGCTACTTCAGCTTTCTTTTGATTAGTGTTATCATGGTATATCTTTCTTCTCCCTTTTACTTTTAACTACTCTGTGTCAGTATTTTTAGAGTTTTTGTTTATAGTAAGAGACTTCAGTACCCCACTTTCAGCAACAGATAGATCATCCAGAAAAAAAAAATCAATGAGCAAATAATAGACTTGAATGACACTTTAGACCAAATGGAGCTAACAAACATACACAGAACATTCCATCCAAAAGTGACAGAATGCACATTCTTCTTAAGTGCACTTGGAACATATTCCAGAAGAGATCACATGATAGCTTACAAAACATGTCTTAGTATACTTAAGAGAATTGAAATCATACCAAGTATATTTTCCAACCACAACTGTATGAAATGAAAAATCAATAGCAGAAAGAAAGCTGGAAAATTCACAAGTACAGTGATGTATCAGTTAATGACAGGGATACAGTTTTGGGAATGTGTTGTTAGGTGATTTCATCATTGTGTGAACATCATAGTGAGTACTTACACAAACCTAGGTCGTATAGCCTCCTACACACCTAGGCTATATGGTACTAATCTTATGGGACTACCATCAATATTCAGGCTGTCATTGATTGAATTGTTGTTATATGGTGCATGACTGTATGTGAAGATTAAACAATGTGATCTTGAACAACCAGTGGTTCAAAGAAGAAATCAGTAGAGAAATTAATACATATCTTTAAACAGATGAAAATAGAAGTACAATTTATTCAAAACCTATGGGAAGTTGCAAAAGCAGTTCTAAGGGGAAAGGGTGTAGTGATAAGCACCTACATTAAGAAAGAAGAAAAACCTCAGAAACCTCACTTTCCACTTCAAACTAGAAAAAGTATAACAGAGTAAGCCCAAATTTAGAAGGTAGGAAATAACAAAGATCAGAGCAGAAATAAATGAAATAGAGACCAGAAAAACAGTAGAAAAGATCAATGATACTAAGAGCTATTTCTTTGAAAAGATATACAAAAACCCAATGTTTAGCTAGATTAACTAAGAAAAGAAGAGAGGACTCAAATAAAGAAAATCAGTAATGAAAGAGGAAACATTATAACTGATACCATGGAACTGCAATGGATTATGAGAGACTGCTATGAACAAGTGTATGCCAACAAACTGGATAATCTAGAAGAAATGGATATATTCCTAAAACATATGCCCTACCAAGGCTGAATCATGAAGAAATAAAAACTGTAAATAGAGCAATAATGAGTAAGGATATTGAATCAGTAATCAAAAACCTCCTGACACAGAAAAGTCCAGGACCAGATGGTTTTACAGATGAATTCTACCAAAATTTAAACAAGATTTAACACCATTCCTTCTCAAACTCTTCCAAAAAACTGAAGAGGAGGGAACACTCCTAAACTCATTTTACGAAGCCAGCATTACCCTGACACCAAAGCCAATAAAGACACTACAAGAAAAGAAAATTACAGACCAATATTTCTGTTGAATATAGACCAATATTTCTGTTGTAAAAATTGTCAACAAAATATTGGCAAACTGAGTTCAACAACACATTAAAAAGATCATTTACCGTGGTGAAGTGGGATTTATCCCTGGGATGCAGGGATAGTTCAGCATACACAAATCAATAAATGTGATATACCACATTAATAGAATGAAAGATAATCATAGGATCATCTCAATAGATGTGGAAAAAGCATTCAGGAAAATATGTCTTTTCATGATAAATATAGATGGAATTTTTCTCAGCATAAAAAAGGCCATATATGACAAGCCAACAGGTAATGTCATACTTGATGGTAAAAGTTAAAATTCTTTCTTCTAAGATTAGTAACAAGACAGGAATGCCCACTTTTGCCATTTCTATTCCACATAGTACTGAAAGTCCTACTGTTTGCAGATGACATGATCTGATATATAGAAAAACATAAGCACTCCATTAAAAATCTGTTAGAACTAATAAATGAATTCAATAAAGTTCCAGAATACAAAATCAACCTACAGAAATCAGTTGTATTTCTATACTAACAATGAATTTTCTGGAAGAGAAATTAAACAAACAATCCCAGGGCTGGCCTGGTGGTGCAGCAGTTAAATTCGCATGTTCCGCTTTGGGGGCCCAGGGTTCGCTGGTTTGGATCCAGGGTGCGGACCTACGCACTGCTTGTCAAGCCGTGCTCTGGCAGGCATCCTACATATAAAGTAGAGGAAGATGGGCACAGTTGTTAGCTCGGGGCCAGTCTTCCTCAGCAAAAAGAGGAGGATTGGCGGCAGATGGTAGCTCAGGGTTAATCTTCCTCAAGTAACAAGCAAACAAAACAGGCACAGAAATCAGTGGAACAGAATCAAGAGCCCAGACACAAACTAACACACATATGGTCAACCAATTTTTGACAAGGGTGCCAGGAACACACAATGGGGAAAGGACAGTCTCTTGAATAAACGGTATTGGGAAAACTGAATATCCACATGCAAAAGAATGAAATTGGACCCTATCTTACACCACTCACAAAAACTAACTCAAAATGGATCAAATATTTAGATGTGAGACTCAAAACTGTAAATCTACTAGAAGAAAATATAAGGAAAAAGATCCTTGACTTTGGTCTAGACAGTGATTTCTTGGACAAGTCACTAAAAGCACAGGCAACAAAAACTAAAATAAACCAGTGGAACTACATTAAACTAAATACCTTCTGCACAGCAAAGGGAACAATCAACTTGAAAGGGCAACCTAGAGAATGGGAGAAAATATTCACAAACTATCTATCTGAAAGAGACTAATATCCAAAATATATAAAGAACTCATATAACTCAATAGCAAAAAAGCAAGTAATCCAATTAAAAACATGCGGAAAGAATCTGACTAGACATTTTTCCAAAGAAGACAGAGAAATGGCCAACAGATATATGAAAACATGCTCAACATCTCTAATCATCTCAGGGAAATGTACATCAAAATCACAATGAGATGTCACCTCACACCTGCTAGGATAACTTTTATCAAAAAGGAAGAGATAACAAATATGGTTGAGGATGTAGAGAAAAGGAAACCCTTATACACTGTTGGTGAGAAAGTAAACTGATATAGCCATTCTGGAAAACCGTATTTTGAGGCTCCTCAAAAAATTAAAAATTGATCTACCATCTTATCTAGAAATCCCACTCCTCGGTATATATCCGAAGGAATTGAACTCACTATCTCAAAGAGATATCTACACCACTATGTTCACTGAAGCATTATTCACAATAGCTAAGATGTGGAAACTACCTAAGTTTCCATCAATGGATGAATGGATAAAGAAGATGTGATTTATATATATATATATGCACAATGGAATTTTCAGCCGTGAGAGAAAAGGAAATCCTGCCTTCTGGAAACATGCCTGCTTTTGTTAAAATATAGGATGGGTTTTTTTTTTTTTTTTTTTTTTTTAGGAAGAAGAGTTGAGGGCTGGGATCCAGCAGACCCAGGCTAGGCGGGGGATCTGGGCAGGGCTTGAGGAGGAGGCAGGTGTAGGGGGACAGAAATGGGAGTCGGGGAGAAGAGGAGGCAGAGCTGGGAGGGGGCGTTGAGAAGTGGGACATGTGGGAGCAAAGAGGACTGGGTGAGGTTTGGGGCTTGGCAAGCCTGAGCCCTAGGTGATGCCCCCTCTGCTTAGGCTGGGAACTCACCAGGACCAGGCCCAGAGTCTCCAAGGTTATCAGTTCCCACCCCACCCAGAGAGTAATTGTCAAGGGGTTAGAGTTGAGGTCAGCTCCCTTTTGCTGTGTACTTTGGGAATACTGGACCCAGGGAAGGACAGAAAGTGCTTATCCCTAAATTTTCACTTAATCTTCCTTTCAATCCTTCCTCCGTTTGTGGATGAAAGAGGCCAACTGAAGTGCCAGGAATTGAACCTGCCAAGGTCTTTTTTTGAAGCCTGTGTCTATGATCTATTCATTGAGATACCCCCTTCCCAAGGAAGCTTCAGGGAAGGAAACAGGCCTCCATGGCTCCCTACTCCCATGACTGCTCTCACCATGATGAACATTCTCCTCCTCCCAAGGCAGTTGACTTTTAAACCCAGTTCTTCAAAACACCTCTCACCTCCACTCCCTCCCTCAACGAATCTTGAGGGCATTTTGCTAAGTGAGACAAGTCAGACAGAGAAAGACAAATACTGTATGATATCACTTATATATGGAATCTTAAAAAAACTGAACTTGTAAAAACAGAGAGTAGAAGGGTAGTTACCAGATGGAGGGGAATTGGGGAGATGTTTAAGGGTACAAACTTGCAACTGGTAGATAAATAAGTTCTGGAGATCTAGTGCACAACATGGTGATTATAATCAACAGTACTGTACTATGAATTTCAAAGATGCTAAGAGACTAGATCTTAGCTGTTCTCAACACAAAAAATGAAATGATAATTATGTGCTGCAATAAAGGTGTTAGCTAACACTATTGTAGTAATCATATTGCAAAATATAAATGTATCAAACTAACACCCTTTACAACTCAACCTTATACAATATTATGCCAATTATATCCCAATAAAAAATAAAAAATGTATTGTTTTATAGGCAGTGAATATAGCTTATAACAAAGTATTCCTAAATCCTCCCTTTTGTCCATTATGACATTGTTTCCATTTAATTGATCTATTTGCAATAATCACACAATACATTATTACTATTATTACTTTAAAGATTTTTTTAAATTTTTCCTTTTTCTCCCAAAGCCCCCCAGTACATAGTTGTGTATTTTTAGTTGTGGGTCCTTCTAGTTGTGGCACGTGGGATGCCGCTTCAGCATGGCTTGATGAGCAGTGCCATGTCCGTGCCCAGGATTCGAACTGGTGAAACCCTGGGCTGCTGAAGCAGAGAGCATGAACTTAACCACTCATCCATGGGGCTGGCCTCCTTTATTATTACTTAAACAGATATTTATCTTTAAGATCAATTAAGAAAAAGAAAAGATGTTATTTTACCTTCATTTATTCCTTCTCTCAAGCTCTTCTTTTTTAAATGTAGATTCCATCTTCCTGAAAAACTTTGAACATTTCTTACCAGGCAGTTCTACTGGCAAAGAATTCCTTCCTTTTGTTTTCTGAGAATGTTTTTATTTCTTCACTTTTGGAGGATAATTTCTCTGGATATAGAATTTTAAGTTTGTGAGGCTTTTTTTCCCCAACACTTTAATTTTTTCATTCCACTCTCTTCTTTCTTTTGTGGTTTCTGATGCGAAGTCTGCCATAATTCTTATCCTGTTTTCTCTATAGGTAATGTAGGTAAGGTTGCTTTTTCATCCCTTCTGGCTTTATTCAAGATTTTCTCTTTGTTGTTTATTTTCTGCGGTTTGAATATGATATGCTTCGGTGTAGATTTTGTATATGCGTCCTTCATGATGTTCTCTAAGCTTCCTGGATCTGTGGTTTTGTTTCTGTTGCTAATTTGGAAAGTTCTCAGTCGTTATTGCTTCAAATATTTCTTATGTTCAGTTCTCTCTCTTCTGGTATTCTAATTATGTATATTTTACATCTTTTGAAATTGTCCCACAGTTCTTGGATATTCTGGATTTTTTATTTGTATTTAAGTTTGGTGAGTTTCTAGTAACCTATGTTCAAGCTCATTGATTGTTTCCTTGGTTGTGTCCACTGTATTGATGAGCTCATCAAATGCATTCTTCATTTTGTTTGCAGTGGGTTTTTTTTTGTTTTTGCTAAGAAAGATTTACCCTGAGCTAACATCTGTTGCCCGTCTTCCTCTTTTTGTATATGAGCCACTGCCACAGCATGGCCACTGACAAACAAGTGGTGTACATCTATACCTGGCAACTGAACCTGGGCTGCTGAAGCGGAACATGCCAAACTTAACCACTACACCACCAGGGCTGGCTTTGTTTACAGTGTTTTTGATTTCTGACATTTGCATTTGAATGTTTATTAGAGTTTATATCTCTCTGTTTATATTACCCATCTTGCATGTTGTCTACAATTTCCATTAGAGCACTTAAAATATTAATCATAGTTAAGCATATTAATAATTCTGTTATTTTTGTCACATCTGAGTCTGGTTCTCAGATGTTGCTTTGTCTTTTTGGACTATTTTTCCCCCTTACCTTTTAGCATGCCTTGTGACTGTTTTTTGAGAGCTGGACTTGTGTGTTAGGTAACAGGAATTGAGATAGATATGCCTTTAGTGTGAGATTTTACATTGATCCAGTAAGAAGTTAGGCTGTATTGATGTTTGCTGTAGCTGTAGGTGCCGGAGGCTTAAAATTTCTCTAGTGATCTTAATTTCATCTTTCTTGTTTCTTGGTTTCCCTAAGAACTCCTTCTTATATAAAGTTTTTTGGGGTTGTAGTTTGTCCTGAGACTTCAATTCTCTCCTGGGTCCAATAGAAGTAATTGATTTTCTTTTTGTCTTCTTTAAAGATTTTATTTTTTTCCTTTTTCTCCCCAAAGCCTCCCAGTACATACTTGTATATTTTTCTTTGTGGGTCCTTCTAGTTGTGGCATGTGGGACGCTGCCTCAGTGTGGCTTTGATGAGCAGTGCCACGTCCGTGCCCAGGATTCGAACCAACGAAACACTGGGCTGCCTGCAGCGGAGCACGTGAACTTAACCACTTGGCCACAGGGCCAGCCCGAATTGATTTTCATTTTGTTAGGCCTTTCTTTTCTTTTCTTTTCTTTTTTACCTTTCATTTTTGAGAATTTTAAAATTTATTCTAGATACTAGTCTTTTGTCGGATACGTTGTTTGCAAATATTTTCTCCCAGTCTGTCACTTGTATTTTCATCCTCTTACCAGGATCTTTCATAGAAAAATGGTTTTCATAGAGAAAGTTTTGATGAAGCCTAATTTATTAGTTCTTTCATTATAGATCATACTTTTGTACCACATCTAAGTACTTGTTGCTTAGTCCCAGATCCCAAGGATTTTCTGCTATTTTTTCTTGTAAAATTTTATATTTTACATGTAAATGTGTGATGTTTTAAGTTAATTTTTATATAAGGTTTGAAGTTTAGTTGGAGATTCATTTTTTTTTTCTGAGCAGATATCCAGTTCTCCAATACTGTTCATTGACCTCTTTTTCATTGGTTTTTCTTCCATGTTTGTCAAAAGTCAATTGAGCATCTTAAATGGGTTTATTTTTCTGTGTTCTTTATTTTCCATTGACCTCTATGTCTATCCCTCTGCCAATACCACACAGTCTTGATTACTGTAGCTATATATTAGGTCTTCAAATTGGGTAAACTGATTTCTCCCACTTTATTCTTCTTTTTCACAATTGCTTTAGCTCTTCTATTTTCTTTACCTTTACATATAAATTTTAGAATAAGCCTGTCTACAAAATCTACAAAATGTCTTGCCAAAGTTTTATAAAAATATGAATAGACATTTTTACTATGTTGAGTATTAAAAATTCGTGAACACAGTGTGTCTGTTTACTTAGATCTTTTATTTCTTTCATCTAGATTTTGTAGTTTTTAGCATACAAGTTCTATAATTGGTTTTTATATTTATACCTCAGTATATCATATTTTGAGTGATTTTAAATGGTATTGCATTTTAAATTTTAGCTTCCACATGTTCATTGCTAGTATATAGAAATACAGTTGAGTTTTATGTTTATTTTATATACTGCAACATTGCTGAACTCACTCATTACTTATAAGAGTTTCTTTGTAGATTCCTTTATAAGTTTTATTTTTAGGTTTTCTATGTAGGCCACCATATTTTCTGCAGATAGGGAAGTTTTATTTCTTCCTTTCCGATCTACATGGCTTTATTTCCTTTTCTTGCTTTCTTGCACTGGCTAGAACTTCCAATACTATGCTGAAGAAGACTGATAAGAGCAGGTATCCTTGTTTTGTTCTTGATCTGAGAGGGAAAACATTTGATCTTTCATCATTAAGTAAAATGTTAATTGTAGGGGGTTTTGTAGCTTCTCTTTATGAAGTTGATAAAATTCCCTTTGATATTATTTTCGGTAGCTTTTATCATGAATGAGTGTTTAATTTTGTGAAATGCTATTTCTGCATCAATTGATACAATCATGTCATTTTTCTGTTTCAGCCTGTTAATATGGTGAATTACATTGACTGATTTTTGAGTATTGAGCTAGCCTTGCATTCCTGGAATACGTCCTTCTGGATCTTCTTATATATTATTGAATTCTATTTGCTAATCTTTTCTTAAGGACTTTCACGTCTGTATTTATGAGGAGTATTGGTGTGTAGTTTTCTTCCCTCTCCAGTTTTATTGAGTTATAATTGACAAAAATTGTATCTATTTAAGGTATACAAATTTGTTTTCTTTACTTTACTGTTTTAGTCTGATTTTACTCTCAGGTAATCCTGTTTTCCTAGAATGATTTGGGAAGTTTTCCCTCTTATGTTTTCTGGGAGAGATTGCTACAATTGGTGTTGATTATTCTTTAAATGTTTGGTAAAATTTTATCATGAAAACATCTGGGCCTGTAGATTTCTTTTCTGGAAGTTTAAAAATTATTAATTAAATTTTCTTAATAGTTATAGGACTATTCATTATATTTCATATTTGGGGAATTGTACTAATTTGTGCTTCTTGAGAAATTTGTCTATTTTATCTAAGTTGTCGGGTATACTTGTATAGAGTTACCATATTTAAGTTTGTTTGATCTGTAGTGATATTCCTTCCTAATATTGATAAATTGTCTTTTCTTCTTTTTGCCTTGTCAATCTTGTTAGAAAATTTTCAATTTTATTGAACTTTTCAAGGAAACTGCTTTTGTTTCGTTATCTCTATTGCTTTTCTATGTTTCAATTTCATTGATTTCTGCTCTTTATTGCTTCCTTTTGTCTACTTGGTTTGGGTTTATTTTGCTCTTATTTTTCTAGGTTCTTGAGGTGGGAGTTTAGTTATTGATTTGAGGCTTTTCCTCTTTTCTAATGTAAGTATTTATTGCTGTAAATTCCCTCTTAGCATTGGTATAGCTGTGTTCCACAAAACAACTTCTTAGACCCATAGATTAGAAGAGTGTTGCTTAGTTCCAAGTATTTGGAGATTTTTTCTATTATCTTTTTTTGTTGTTGATTTTTAGTTTGATTCCATTGTGTTTAGAGAACACGTTCTATATGATGAATTATTTTAAATTTGTTGAGGTTTGTTTTTTAGCCCAGGATGTGGTTTATCTTGGTATATGTTTTGTGGATGCTGGAAAAAATTTTCTATTTTGTTGTTGTTGTTTGGCAAATAGTTCTGTAAGTGTTGATTAGTTCCTGTTGGTTGATGGTTGTGTTGAGTTCTTCTGTATCTTTACTGATTTGCTAGAAACAGGTGTTGGAATCTTACTAGAATCATGGATTCTCTTTCTCTTTTTTCAGTTCTATCAGTTTTTGCTTCACATATTTTTCAACCTGTTTCTTGGTGCATGCACATTTAGGGTTGCTATGTCTTCTTGGTGGACTGACCTTTTTATCTTTACATAATGTCTGTCTCTGTCTCTGGTCATTTTCTTTCTTCTGAAATCTTTTTTATCTAACATTAATATAGCCACTCCTGCTTTCTTTTGATTAATGTGTACACAATGTATCTTTGTCCTTTTTTTTTTTAATTTCAGCCTACCCATGTCAATATATTCTAAGTGAGTTTCTTGTATATAGAATATAGTTAGTTAGGTAATGTTTTTTAATTCACTCTCCCAGTCTGTGTCTTTAATTGATGTTTACATTTTATGTAATTATTAATATATTAGGGCTTAGGTTCTTATTTTATTTTTTGTTGTCTGCTTGTTTTCTCTATTTTTCATTTATCTGATTTTTTTCTTGCCTTCCTGTTGTTTAATTGAACATTTTTTAAGAATTCCATTTTGATATATCTATAGTTTACTTTTTAGTGTATCTCTTCGTATTGCCTCACTTCTTTGGTGGTTGCTGTAGGCATTTTATTATATGTAAACAACCTATCACAGTCTACTGCTGTTGAATTTTCCCAGATAGAATGAAGTATAGAGAGCTTTCCTTTCTTTAGTTCCCTCATTTATAATAAATTTTCTTCTCTATTAGAAGAACCACATCAGACTGTGTTATAATTTTTGCTTCAACTATCAAACATAATTTAGGAAACTCAGAGAAGGAAAATGTATTTACCCATATTTATACTCTCTGTTGTTTTTTCTTCACACTTGATATTCAAAATCTTCTCCTTTTATCATTCCTTTCTATTTAGTGAACTCCCTTTAACCATTCTTTTAAAGTTGGTTTTTTAGTGGCAGATTTTTAGTTTTCCTTCACCTAATAGTGATTTTCATGATTCTTCATGATTTCTCCTTTATTCCTGAGAGAGAGTTTTGGTGGATATAGAATTGTGGATTGGCAGTTCTTTTCTTTAAGCACTTGAGTAGTGTTCTAATTCCTTCTAACCTCCTGTTTTCTGATGAGAAATCTACTGTCATTGGAATGTTTCCCCTATGGTTAAGGTATTGTTTCTCTCTTGCTGCTTTCAGGATTTTTAAAATTCTTTTTAGTTTCAGATGTTTGGCTATGATCTGTCTTGGGTTTATTTCTTTAGGTTTATCCTGTTTGGTTTTTCTGTTTCTTAAATCCTTTAGTTTGTCTTTTGTCAAATTTGGAAAGTTTTTAGACATTATTTCTTTGATTACTTTTTCAGTCCCATCTTTCCCTTTCCTTCTGGGACCCTGCTAACATGACTGTTACATCTTTTGTTTTTGTCCCACAAGTTTCTGAGTCTCTGGCATTTTTTCTTTACATCTATTTTCTGCTGTTCAAATTGCATGGTCTATATAGTTTCATCTTTTGGTTCACTGAGTCTTTCTTCTGTCCCCTCCATTCTACTGTTGAACTCGTCCATAGGTTTTTAAATTTTCTTTATCATATTTTTCAGTAGGAAAATTTGCATTTTGTTCTCCTTTTAATCTCCTGTTTCTTTGCTGAGACTTTCTAGTTTTTCTCATTTCATTTCATTCATAATTGCTTGTTGCATTTTTATGATAGCTCACTTTAAATATTTATAAGTAGGGGCCAGCCCAATGGCACAGTGGTTAAGTGTGCACGTTCCACTTCGGCGGTTCGGGGTTTGCTGGTTCGGATCTCAGGTGCAGACATGGTACTGCTTGGCACGCCATGCTGTGGTAGGTGTCCCACGTATAAAGTAGAGGAAGATGGGCACGGATGTTAGCTCAGGGCCAGCCTTCCTCAGAAAAAGGAGGATTGGCAGCAGGGCTAATCTTCCTCAAAAAAAAAATATTTATAAGTGAATTCTAACATCTGTATCATCTTGGTGTTGGTTTCTATTGCCTTTTTTCATTCCAATAGATATTTTCCTATTTCTTGGCATGATGAGTGATTTTTTATTAAAACAGGACATTTTGGATATTATGTTCTGACACCCTAGGTCTTATTTGAACCTTCTGTTTTGGGTGAGTTGTTTTGACATTGCTCTGGCAGGGAAAGGGCAAATCTCCTCTTGTTCCTAATAGGTGTGAATAGGAGTTCAAGTTCCTTAATTGTCCTTCACTAACCCCTGAGATAGGGAGAGGCACTTAGTTTCTCCTGGTTGGGATGGGATTATGTCTCTCCAGTATACTTCTACTTTTATCACCCCGACCAACAGATCAGTGCCTCTTTCCTGCTCCCTACATGTCCTCCAGTGACTCAGTTCTCTCATTCAGAAATTGAAATAGTCTATGAATTTAGAGGAATGTAGAAAATATTGTTTCATTTGCTATAGGAGAATGAGAATAAGCTCAGAGTTGCATTTGCCAGAATTCATGATATTATTCCCTATGGAAGTTCAGAGATTTGACTTATTTTTAAAATTTGACTTAGGTTTGATAGTTTTGGAACTATTACAGACAACAAAATCAATTGAGGTTTTTACTGTCTGGTTAGTTGATTAATAGCCCATTAAGACCGTGAATGAAATTCAGTGAAATTTTCACTTATCTGTTTAATTTAGTCTCTTGTATTATAATTCTAGTTGGGTACAGGGTGTCCAAAATTATCAGATTTTTTTCTTAAAGAAGTTTTAATTCTTAATCTTCTCTTTTATATGTTTTGAGTTTTTCCACTAAAATTCCTAAATATCAGTCTTTGACTTAAGATGCTGAGGGAATCTTAGGGTAGCTATCTGTCCCTTTCCCTGGCTGTTGTTTGGTTCCTATCATCATCATTGTTATAATCATCATTAGATCTTTTGGGGAGACTACATAGCAACAAGGCTTTCTGCCTACTAAGGCTTTATCCCTACTACTAACTTAGTAATTGAGATTCTTATTCTAAAACTTGAAGAGTAAGTAAGCAGCAGTCATTCAGCCACAGGACAGTCTTTCTTAGAATGTAGTTCATAGTTTATCTGTATCAGAATCGCCTAGAGAAGTGCTTCCTAAACTTTAATGTGTATATGACTCACCTGGAGGATCTTCATAAAATGTAGTTTCTGATTCTGGAGTAGGACATGAGATTCTGAATTTCTACTAAGCTTCTAGGTGATGTCCATGCTGCTGGTCTGTGGACTTCATTTAGAATAGCAAGTACTGAGGATACTTGTTAAAATATCAGTCATATGTCTCATTCCAGGTCCATGAAGTAGAATTTGTGTGACTGGGATCTTGGAATATGCATTTTAATGAGATATTTATTTATACCAAAGATTAAAAATTGTTGCTATAATTTAGTGATTCTTAACTGTGGTTGTGCATCAAAACCACCTAGGAAGAGTTTTAAAACACTGTTGCTAGATATTGCCTCAGAAGTCCTGAATTGTAATCTCTGGCATTTTTAATATGCAGAATCATTATACACATGATTCTGAGTGTAACCAAGTTGTAAAGCATAGTTATAAATATTATGGAGGGGACTGGAGACATTGTCATCATGTCTGGTAGTAGAGGTTTCACCCAAAATCCAGAGAAAAAAATAGGACTAAAATGGAACTATGTTAGAACTTGAGGGGAAAAAGTTTCAAAGTTGAAATCTCCCACTTAATTTCATATGGCATAATTTCTGTAATTTTAAACCATTTCCTTTTTTTAAAATATATTTTTGCCTTATGTATTGACAGTGCTTCTCAAAATAAGGTCTATGGGCATAGTCCTCGGGTTCTGAATTTTTCACAGTAATTTTTGATGTAATATTTTTACTTTTATAAGCAGACAAATAGAAACAATCTGAGTGATTTGAATAAACCCTTTTATGCAAAAATACTGCCACACAGCTCCAATATGTGAAGTTAAATTTGCATTTGTGGTTGTGTTGGCACCAACTGGTGTTATTTTAATTGTTGTGGATTAATAAAATAACAAAAAGTGGACTCTGCACATGTATCATGTATTCATGCCAAATGATTGTAAAATTACGTGGTGGTGTACTATATGATAGAGTTCAAAGCTGTTCAAGTAGAGGCAAGTGGTGAAAGAGAAGCACTGAGTAAGTATTGACACACCAAATTCAAAAGAACCTGTGCAGTCAGAACCGTATCCATATTGTGGGGTTGTTTTATTTCTGTAAAAAAATTGATCTGTCACATAAATTAATATCATTAATTTGAATTCTAGTTTTAGTTTTATTTGTACTCAATTTGTATGTTTTGTTTTATGCATATATAAGAGCTGTAAGTGTGGGGGATTTATGTCATTTCATTTTTATGTGTAAGTTAAAAAAATTATAAAAGTCAAAAGTGAGGATCAGCCAAAAAATTTTAAAGGCCTGTGGATTGTTCAAGCTTGAGAAACGTTTATTTTGTTTCATATCATTATGTAACGTATATATCAAATCACAGAGTTATTTGATCTTTAATGGCCCAATTCAAATACGATTTTCTACATTAGCTTTCCTTGATTTCCTTTACTGGAATTTATCCCTCCCTCCTTTGACCTCTTTATAGCAATTAACACATTTTACTTTTATTTTTACTTGTCCACTTGTCTTATCTCTCCTATTAGAGGATATGTTTTTTGAGGGAAAAAGAGTAGTTGTGTTGTAATCAAGGACAGTACTTTTTATAAAGACTTATTCAGTGAAGGTTGAATAAATGGATGAATGTATGGAAGACTAAGAATGTCTTAGATAATTTACTGTAGGAAAATGATAGTGAACATGGATATAGGAACAAGATTATTTTTCCAAGGCTCACATATAACAGAAAATCCTTCATCTTGCAGGTGGTGGTGGTAAAAGTACATTGCAAATGAAAGTGTAACTATTAAATACAGTAAATTAAGTTCTTTAAAATATTGATTAGTCACTTAGGGTTATCGAATATACAGCACAAGTGTAATCATGCCCTCTCTCTCACCTATGTCAGACTTCTTAAGGATTTACATTATTCTTTTTTATTGGGTTCAGATAAAGTCTGGGAATCTTTCTTAATTACTTGTTTAACCACTATCCACCAGTTGGACATTGGGCATAAGATGAAACTCTTTTGCCATCAAGGGTTTAGTTTCTTGTCAAAAAGAATGAGGAGAAAAGTAGTATTGGTTCAAGGAATAGTTCTAATTCTGTTTGGATCTTCTTCATGTATTCCATTGTTCTTGTACCATAAAATCTGTCTATATTAGAATTCTGCCTCTTGCTTTTGTTCTTGTTACTGAAACCTGACCATTCTTAGACTTTTCTTCTTAACCTTGTAAATGACTATGTAATATTGAAGTTTGCTCTTTTTCTATCCAAACTGCTATATTTGTGTCTACTTGTATGAGATTAGTGTTTTTGTCTACTCTCCCTATGATTCAGAAAGGGTGATCTTAAATCCTCTTTCAAATGAATGTCCTCTTTCTACTTAGATTGAATTGAAAATTTATCCTTCATTGCCTAGAAACATGAGCATCAAGTTGTTTCCTGTGGAACATTATTAAAAATCCCTTGGCAACAGCAATTCTAAACTTTTGGTTTTAATCAGAATTGTCTAATATCATATAGGTTACACTTTAGATTGTCGGTTAACTCTCTGAGTATGTAATAGCAGGGCGTCTAGTTTTTTGGATGTAGTGTGCAAGGTGCTTTCAGCAGAATACTTTTGAATAGATGAAGTTTGGTTTAGAGAAGTAGGCTGTTGAATAATTTGGTGAACCACACTGAGAATATAAATTTGACAGACTGGATGCTTACTCTCACATAAAGAGGTATAAGATGGAATCTTACTGGCAATTTACCATTCACATTCCTTTTTTTTAAATTATTATTCCGTATTTGTCTGCCTGGTGTCAGAATTCTATCCAGCTCTTCTAACAATTTACCAGCTCCTTTTCTGAGTAAACTCTAGGAAATATGATTCACTAACAAGTTCTGGCAAGGGATGACTATGAACTTATCTCCTTTGTCTTTTTAAGAGTGATTAAGGACCATGAGTAGGCCGTACTAGAAGGAGTGATGATGTTATGAGTAGAAGACTCTGGCAAATTCTCAGATTTCATATACGGGAGTCATGGTTGCTCTGACTATGGGACAGGTTCCCAGAGCTGATCAGAAAGCCCATTGTTAAGATAAAGGCAGAAGAAAAAAAATAAGAGAACAGTACAGTGAATCTCTGACCTTACAAGCTTTCTTTATACTACTACTTAGATGCCAAGCATCTGAATAAAAAGTAAATAATTTATCATCTCATGTAGACATAGCTACAAACTCTCTGAGGACTCTGAAATTTATGTTTCAATTGTACCTAATTTCCATTTGAACTGAATATTACCCGAAAAACTAAGCAGACAATGTAACTTTGGTAGAAAGATGGTACATTTGCAACCAAACAGGAATAGATTTGAATCCCAGCTTTGCCGCTTATTAGCTGTTGGTCCTAGGCAAGTAAAAATAAAAATTCTTGGCCTCAGTTTCCTCTTTGTAAAACAGAAATATATATCTGTCTTGTAGTGCTGTTTTAAGAATTAGAAATAATATATATTAATGCCCATGTCAGATACTTATTTAATAGTGGTTCTTATTGTCATTATTTTTAGTAATATATTCTATTGTTATTTATCCTATACCCTCTACTATAACTAAATGCTACTTGAGTATATAGTAAATTTTATTGTTTATATAGCTATCATTACATAATAAGTGTGAGGAAAATATTATGCTGACCAGACATAAAATTTAGATATTTTAATTGTAATTTTCTTTCTTTCAGAATTACTTACTGTCATCTACCTTTCCAGAGTAAATGGCTCTATGTTGGAACAGAAAGAGGAAATACACATATTGTAAATGTTGAATCTTTCATTCTTTCTGGATATGTTATCATGTGGAACAAGGCAATTGAACTGTAAGTTTAAACTTGAATATCACTTTATTTGGCTTAAATATTTCATATGGTTATGTAACATATATATCAAATTGCAGTTATTTGAAACATCTATAGCAAATTTATGATTAATTTGAGTTAAAAGTTTAGCTAAAATAATTTAAAACTATAAAGGCTTTTAAAAATAGATATTGTAGTATTAACATATGCTAATTTTAGACTTTCTAAATAATGTAAATAGTTAAGGGTTATATATGCAAAATTTGATGATAAAATAGTAAGGCTTATTCTGAAAGTTATACATGGAAATCATCTCATTTCTTTGTAGTCAACCTTCGTATAGCCACTTCCAACAGGAATGACAAGTGGATTATGACTACGTTTAGTTTTACGTAAAAATCATGATCAGTTCACATATTTTTTAATGCTGGCAGGTTATTCTTCACTTGCCTCATTAACATATTGTTCTGGTTCAAAAGAGAATCAGTTTATCAGTATATTTCATGTTATGATGTATACAGCTATTTGGGTATGTGGTTGATGGCAATTATCACTTTGACTTTGGCACTGATATTTAAGTTTCTGCACATGTAAAATGTGAAGTACTTAAATGTGAAACTTCATGAAATTCCAAGCCATCTGTTTGTAATATATACACAAACAATTCTACTGATTAATGTGTTAATCAGAAAAACAATTTTTCTTTAATAAATATTTATGCTCTGTACCTATTAGATCCTTAACAAGGTATGTTTGACCTGAGACTGGCTCATTCTTTCTCTCCTATATATATTCTAAGTTATATAATTATTTTTCTCCAAAACCCTGACTAAAACAGCCTATTTTTATGAAACTTGACTCTGGTCTTTATAATAAGTCTTCTATTCCCTATTCCCAGTGTTTCAATGTGCATGTCTATTACTTAATAGGGAAAGTTGTTACTAGTCATATTCTTGTTAACAATATTCCTTTTGTATTATGTCCTAATGAATCTTTTATTAATGATAATTTTTCCTCCCTTGTTAGATTAACAGCTGCTCCAGGGCAGAATCATTGTTTATTGCTCTTTTCTTTTTCTTCATACTTGGCTTATTTTGGTGATTTCAGCAGAGTAGCTACTAAATGGCTAACAGCATTATTGAAGAATTAGTGTGATAAGTAGTTACACACTACTATTGACTTACAGCTTTCATTTATATTTATAATTATAATTGGTATGAGCTGTTTGCTCATATATATTTTAATGTTCTGTATATGTATTTTTAAAAACATTCTATAGACAATAATGTCTCCCCAAAAAAGTTAGTTACTTTTTAACTACTCAGGAAAGTGTTTTCCCCCTATATTCTTAGTCCTATATAAAAAGAATAAATAGGGCTGAACGTAATGCTTGTTTTCATAACATTGTTTTAGGATATTGATAAAAATGCAAATAAACTTGAAAGATTGAATTATAGAAACTTTTAAAAATTTAATATTAGTACAAATAGTAATAGATACATCATTTGTGTTCAGTTAACACAAATGAGCTACTAAAGTAATTAAAAAGAATTTATCTAAACAAATCAAATATTTTGCCACTCTTGTAATGTTGTTTACATATTCATTTATTAACAAATCATTGTCATAGTACAAATTAATACTACCTGAACTAATGACTTATGCTTTACCTATATGTATTCATATAGTATATACTTTGTGATATCAGGACTAATGAAGAGTTTAAAAACATTATAAAGGAGAGTAAAATTAGGAGAAATTAAAGAAGTAAATAAGGCACTTTTATTTTTCATAGTATGATCTTATACATGCATCAGAATAGAATCTACTGTTTATATAAATCCAGTGTTTATAGAGTTGTACATGCCTCTGAAAATGTCCTTGAAATATCCTCAAGAATTTATTAGTAGTCAACATCACCTCCTGACTGTTTCTTGGTTTATTTAGACCAGATTTCCAAAAGTATTTTCCATTGAATTATAGTTCCATTGTGATAGATAGAATTTGTAATGTCAACTTCCAGTCTCCCAGAACTGTCTTTTAATTGCTTTTTACCTCTTGATATACATTAGAAAATGCATACCACTTCCTGTTATTATGTGTCAAGTGTATGGGACAATACTAAAATATGTATTAATTAAAAGAGTCATTTCATAAATAGAATTTTAGGTACAAATGTTAACAATTGATTTTCTAAGTATGACAAATACTGAATTGTCTTTGGGAGATATGTGAGATTATTCCTGTTTTAAGTCCTTACTTGAAATACTTTTCATTCAATGTTTGTTATTTTTCAGCTTGTTTCTGTTTTTAATGAATTTCTAATTGTAATTTTAGGCAATCCCCCAAATTATAGATAGTTTGTGTTCCCAAAATGTGTATATTGTTTATTTGGAAACTGGAACACATTTTCCATAAAAACAGTGATGTTTGTAGAATACCTCATAAAATAGTAGTATAGAACTAAACTGAGATTACAAAAATATTTTTATGAGAAAATGTATTCCACATTATAGCACAGAAATAGCTGTTTCTGGAGGGCAGCTCTAGTTTTAAAAAAAATGCAACCTATTTTTCCTACATATGATTAAAACTAGAGCATGAAATTCAGAATTAAATCATAAATACAAGGCTTGTATTTAGCTAACAATCATTCAAACATGTTTAATGAGTACTATGGTATGCTAGTTACTGGAAGCGGCTATAAACTGGTAAGACATAGTTTCTGTCCTCTTGGGGCTTCCAGTCTATAATGGTGAGATTAAGTAAAAAGGCAATTACAATATGTTGGAAACATAATGTGGCAATCTCATAAAGAGGCTATCTACTATAGACATGGGGTCTCAGAGAAGTGTCTGTGAAGGAAGTTACATCTAAAGTGAGATATGAAGGATGAGTTTCAGTTAGATGACTGAAGAATTGAGAGAGAGGGGTGAGAGTGTTCCAGGAAGAGGGAAAAGAAGATTTAAAGGATGGGAAATGAGAGAATTTTTGTTTCATGCACAAAATTTTAAGTAGTTTAGTTGATTGGAATGGCTAGAGGAGAGGGTGTCAAGAGATAAAGCTGAGGAGTAATCAGGGTATATAATATGAAAGACCTTGTAAGCTAATTTGAGAAGTTTGAACTTTATCTAAGGCCAGGAGCTAGATTTTAAAGAGTTGTAAGCAGAGAATTGACTTGATCAAATTTTCATTTAGGAAGACTACTCTGAATGCAGGTATGGAGAAATGATTGAAGAGAGAAAAGAATATATTCTTGGTAAAAATTATAATGGTGGATTTAGGAGTGGACATAAGTTGACATATTAAAGAAATAGAAGATAAGAGAGGCAAGACTTGGGTATTGTAGGAAGACTTAAGAATAACAGAGAAGAATTAAGAGTGATCCCAAGGTGTTTGCCCTGTGCAACTGTGTAGATAGAAGTATCATTTAGTGAAAGAATGCAGGAGATTGAGCAGGTTGGGAGTAAAATAATGAGTTCAATTTTAGGTAGGTTGAGCTATATATGTTTATAAGACATGCGAATAGAATAGGTATGGGAGAATGGTAGGAAGTGGGATATATGGATCTGAAGGTAGTGAGATCAGAATTTACATGGTCATTGAAACCATGAGAATAGATGAGGTTCTGCGTGAAAGCATATAGAAAAGAGGTAGCAAACTAGTAGACAGTGAACCCATTCTGACTCATATATATGTTTTGTTTGGCCATCATTTAAATATGTTCTGAATTATTAGATTCTAATATTTAAAAATTGGTAGAGTAAAAATAAAAATGTGGATTTCTAGCTTCTCATGAAAAAAATCCATGATGAGACAATCCTAGTCCAGTATTCTTGAATGGCAGTCAGTAATCAACTAGAACTGAGTAACAACTTTCCTTTTGTAGGTGGATATTGTGCTATCCATTTTGGCTCAGTTCTTATTCAGCCTATGTAACTCCTTTGCGATACCTGCCTGGCTCCTGTGGGCTCTTGAATTCATGACCACATATAATATGAGAATAGCTGTCAGTTTAAGGACAGAATACAAAGGAATACCAATATTTAAAATACAAGAGGAGAAAGTCCACAAAGGAAACTATCAAGAAACCATTGTGGTGAATGAGAGGAAGAGAAATAAACAGAGCTACTCAGAAGAATTACTGGGCATCAGTTAAAGGGATATTACATGAATTTAAGCTCATTGATAATTCTATCTAAAGTGATTTTTGTGGGATTTACAGAATCCAGAGTACATAGATGCTTTTTTATTTTTTAACTCAATTTCTAATGGCCATATGTTTTGCAAGGAATGATTTGTAGTTTTTGGAAGTCTAACGTTAGGGAAAAAGTCAGAAAAAATACATCAAAATGTTAATAGTCATTATATCTAGGCAGAGAAATAATATGAGAGAGGTTTTTTCCTCTTAACTTTTGGTATCTTCTACGTTTTGTTTTGTTTTTTTACAATAAATAATATTTCTTCTATATTCTTAAAAAGTCATTACAAATAACTGAAGTTTAATGCTAGATTATTTTCTGAGTGTTTTTTAGAGTCTGATACTCTAAATGGAAGAATTAGACTCTTCTAATGGAAGAATCTTGCATATAGTCTGGTGTTTTTCATGGTATGTTTCAATGATTCCCTTAATATGGTCAATGATAAATGATTCTATGGACCAATAATTTTGGAAAATATTCAAGTTTGCAATGCTTATTTGCATAATATGGCTGTAAGAAGTTGTATAGAAGAAAAATATATTTAACTTTGTTTAATTCAGGGTCTCCCAAACTTTTTTGATATGTAACACTCTTTACGTGAAATACCTTTTATATTCACTAGTTTATCACAGAGTACAGTTTGGTATTTGTTGTTCCAATAAAACCCAAGAGACACATGGGATTTTGTGGTTTGTTGGGTATTATTAGTTTCCAGAGGATAATTGAAGGACCTTGTCCCTTATTGGAGGCATTTATACTGCAATAAAGCACTTCATTTATGTGTAAATGATACATTACATATAAACATGGAAGAATTCCAAAAAGCTCTGTAAACTTTTTATAAAGACCTGTTTAGTTTCTTTTCTTCTTGCATATATTCTGGAATGCAAATAGTAACTCTGATTTCCAATTACTCCAATGATTTACAGTGATTCCCTTCATATCCCCAATTATAATACATATTATTTATTGAGTACTTGCTATGTTTTGGCTTTATATTAGGTGCTATACATATCTTCTAATCCTCAAATTATTCCATAGGGTCAGTTCTACTATCTCTATTTTTAGATGAGAAAATTTAGGATAAAAGCACTTACAGAATATCTAATTAATCTTTATTTATTCCTTTGAGTTACTCTGGGGAGTCAGTATCTGGGGAACCTGCAGTTACTTAATTTGTCACTTTTCTCTGATTCCAAAGAGTTTCTAAAATTTAAATCTTTATTGTTTTCTGCAGAATCTTCAATGGTTTTCATGTGTGCTTAAGAAATAAATTATAACTATGTCAATATAATAAAATTAATTTGACACAATTAGGTCATGGAAGAAAGGACAAGGAATAAAATACATCTATGGTCATAGGTCATATCATGTTTAATCATGGCATAATCATATTCAGCAATGATATAAGTTAAAGTAGGAAATATTTTAGAAAATGCCAGATATCAGAGTAGAATAGATTTAGTCAGATTGACGGAGCACAGGTCCGTTTAACAATTTGCTCTTAGACTCATAATTATCTGTTATTGATTACCCTAGATAACCAGATAAATGAGACATAACCAGTGAACTAGGTTTCCCCAGTTTCTGAGTTTTCTGTAAGCTGGCTATTGCAAGAGAGAGAGTTTCTTTGTGAATCAAAGGAACCACTGTACTTTTCTTTAGGAGCAAAATCAGAGATTTTATTCAAAGGAAATTTCAAATCAGGTATGTACTTTGCAATTTGTTTGAAACAGGATTATAGCATCAGCCTTGTGGCCGTATAAGTTTTCTTTTGTCTGTGTATGTAAAAGTTCAGTTTTACATTTTCAGAGGACCAGATCTGGCAACAAACATATAAGATAATGAAGAATCCCGTTGTTATGTGGATCTATATTCTTAAACCTGATCTTTAAAAAATCATACCTACTTTAATAGAATTAGTAGGAGAAAGAAAAGTAGTCTTAAAGAAAAACAACCAAAAACTCAAATTAATCTAAGCTAAACCCCAGAATATTGGGAGTGTACTCCAGTATAATCTTAGTTTCTTTGTTTCAGTCTCTAATGATAAAGTGTTTTAATGTTTACTTTTTAATTTACTGTTTTGAATTGATTTAACAGATCCACAAAGACTCATCCAGGTCCAGTTGTACATTTAAGTGATAGCCCAAGAGATGAAGGGAAAGTGAGTATTACAATACCATTATTCTTGCATTTCTTTTCCTCATTCTTGAATAAAGTTGTTTCTTACTATTTATTGCTAACATCTATCACAGTTCACAGCATTCAGTGTAATCTAAAATTAAAATATGTCAAATGAATAAATGAATGAATGAATTATTCACACTAATAATGGCCCCAAATGAAGTCTTTAGTTTCACCTAGAGTTAAAGATATTTAATTCTAGAATTTTGAGGAAGTCATGTAACATGTGGAACAACTTAATTTTCAAATATTCTGTGCTTGAACTTAATATATTTATTAGTCATTAATCATTGGTCTCTGCCATTCAGTTTTGGTAATGATAAATGACCAATATTAAATAATCATAAATTAGCCAATCTTGATTTTATAATTAGGTAACAATATAGAAAATGTTTTCAGATTACAGAAATAGTCCTTATTCATCTTAATTATTTATAATTTTTCTATGATGATGAGGAAACAAAGTTGATAACATGAAAAGATCTAAAGCATCACTTTCATTATAAACATTGTCTCTTCAAATATATAATTTTGCTAAGTACTGTAGAAAATACTTGAATAAATAATTCCATACAGGTTTGGTTCTTTGTTTATTTTTAAACGATAGAAACTGAATTAGCCTAATAAATATTTAACCTGAAAGGCAACCCTGCCTGATGGTGATAGAAAGAACATTGGATTTCTTCAAATTGATCCAGAAATACAGTGTAATCAAGTGTCATCAGAATTTACTTATTTTTAGAGAATTCACAAGCTGATTCTAAAATTCATAAGAAAATGAAAATGTTTAAGAATAACCAAGACATTTTTTAAAAAAAGTACCTTATGATTTTGGTATAGGGGTACAAGAAGACCAGTAGATCTAAATAGATATTCCAGAAATTGCTCAGGCAATTGAGGGAATATTGTATATTTTAGAGAAGATATTTCAGGACATGTTAAACTATTGAATAAATGATATTGGACAATTGGCTGTTCATTTTGAAAAAAATAGAAAACCTTTACCTCCTACCACTCATAGACATAAATTCCAGATGGAGAAAATACATAAACATTAAAATCACAATTCAGAAAGTTTTAGAAGAAACTATAGGAAATGAATTGTTACTGCGAAGTAAAGACATCCTTAGGCAAGACATAAAACCTAAAAGCTTCAAGGAATATACCATAACAAGACAATCATGATAATATATAGGCAACAAAGTAGGAGACAATATTTGCTACATATATAGTAGGGAAATACTGAACAAGCCAAATATATAAAGCACTTGTACTAAATCCTCATCTTTCATAATGGGAAATCAATTGTTAATGTCTAATAAATCAAGAAATGGCAATATAAATATATTTAGAAATATGAAAATAAGTTTACTAGAAAAAACGATTATAAGAATTGAAGGTGTGGTTGCCTCTTAACTCAAGAGAGCAAAGTTTGGCAGTGAGGCGGAAACAGCTTTATTAATAATCACTAGGGAAATGCAATATACCATTTTTTATCCATCAGATTGACAAAATATTAAAAATTTAAAATATTAATAATATTAGGTAATGTAAAAGGCATTGAGAAATGGGCATCTAGATACAGCAATAGTAGGTTTATATACCAGTATGGGCAATTTGGCATTATCAACATTTAAAACATATATTCATTATGACCTGGAAAATCCATTTCAGATATCTATCCTATTTATATGACCAAGGGGCAAAATATTGAAAACAGCATAAAGGTCTATTAATAGAAAATTGAATAAATGAATGCTAATAAATTCATACTGTGGAATGCTGTGATGATATGGAAAGTTCTTTAAGCCATGTTTTTGAAAGAAAAGTTGCAGAACATTAAGTGCAGTATAAAACCGCTTGAATAATGTACTTATGTTTTTACTTATATATTCAAATACCCAAGAAAAAAAGCCTGAAAAGGATATGTACAAGTCTGGGGGGATACTGGAGATTGGAATTGGGGAAAATGGTCAAAGCTATTCTTATTTTATTTGTGTTATTCAAATTTTTATGAAAGAATATAATGTGTGTTAATTGCATAATTAAAAATTAGGCATGCAAAATAATTAGGATTACAGTCAGAAGGCTATATGTTTGAATTGTGGCTCTACTACTTATTGGCATTAACCTTGAATAAATCACTTGAGTTCTTGTAGATTAGTTTTTCCATCGATAGCCTTTTGTCACATAGAAGTTTTTAATTTTAATATTCAAATTTATCAGTCTTTTCATTTGATGCCTGCATTTTGTTTCTTATTCAGTAGATCTTTACTTTCCTGAGTGAAAATATAATCCTATTTTTTTCTATTAGTTTTAAGGCTTTCCATTTCACAAATTAGATTTTAATCTATATGTAATTTATTTTTTGTTGGCTTGAGATAAGGACATACTTTAATTTTTCCATGTAAATAATTCATTTATTGAATATTCAATTCAGTTTCCACTGATTTATAAGGACATCTCACTCATATGTCAAGTTCCCATATTTGGGTGGGTCTTTTTCTGGGTTTTTTCCTCTGTTGCACTGATGTATTTATCTATTATTGTACCAATAGCACACTTTTTTAGTTATAATAACTTTACAAAATATCTTGATATCTGGTAGGCCCTCCTCCCTGTCCCATCTTGGCTTTTTCTGGCCATTTATTCTACTATATGAAGTTTAATATCAGCTTATCAAGCTCTATGTAAATCCCTGTTGGGATTTTGTTTGAAACTTGGACACATGGATTAATTTACAGAAAATCTACATCAAGATATGAGTGTTCCATCTATAAACTTGATATATTTACTTTGGGTTTCTTTTATGTTTTTCTATATAGCTTTATAACTTTTTTCACAAAAGTTGTACTATCTTTTGTTATCTTAATTCTAAGTACCTTATAGATTTTATTTCTCCAGTGAATTAATTTTCTTAAAATCAGTTTCATAATTGATTGTTAGTGTGTTAAATATTGATTTTTTAATTTTTTTGTATTCAATTACATCACTGAATGTTTTGTTTTTAAGAGCTGTCCTTAGATTATCTAGAATATTCTATGTGTAAAAGCATAGCAAATGTTTGTTTCTTCCTTTCCAATGTTTATAGTTTTTTAAATATATATTTGTTTTGTTGGATAGGAACCCAGTGCAGTGTTGAACATAAATGGTTTTAACGGAAACTTTTTTTGTTTCCAACCACAAAGGAAATGTTTCTGAGATTTCAACATTAAGTAAGATGTTTGCTGCAGGTCTTTGGTTGATTGCTTTTATGAAGTTTCCACCTGTTTCTAATATTCTAAAAATTTTAAATTATGAGTGGTGTTGAATTTTATTGAATGCTTTTCTACGTGTGTCAAGATGTGTTTTGTGCCAGTTTCAGCCTATTGATAGTGATGCTATCATTTAGAAATGCCTTGGGGCACTCATCTGGGCCTGAGGGGAGCCCCCACAGATATTTCCCCTTTCAGAGCTAATGTTGTGCCTGGACTGGCCCTTGTGGTTCTTATGATTGCAAGACATACTTCAGTAACAACCATCAGGGAACTTTGAAAAACAAGGCTTATTATTCACAGATCCTGTAAGGTACATGGTATGCCCAGGATCACACAGTGAGGTCATAGGTGGAGAGAGAGAGGGTGCAGACTTTGAGTTCTGCTTTTTTTTCTGGGGTCAAGGGTGGAGTGCCTAGGGTTTCACAGGTTCACTCTTTACTGGTGAATTTCAAAAAAAAATATAAGACCAGAATTAAAGTGCAGTAAGGGAAAAGCAAATGGTCAAAGGGTCAATTTATCTAGGTCAATGAGAGCCTTCTAAAAAATGGGAACTTCATGGGTATGGCAGGCTGGCTCTTTCTCTAGTCCTATATCTGGCAATGTGTTTATTTGAGATAAATGTCTTTGAAGTGGATTCCTCAGCAATCAAAAGCTTAATGTCAGGAACTTACATTACAATCAGAAAAGTTAACTGTCAGAGGCTTACACTATAAGATGATTTTTCTTTAATTTGTTCCTTGGTTGAACTATGATAACAGATTTTCTAATTTTACACATTTTTGCATTTCTGGTATAAATTCAACCTTGAAGGGAAAAGCTTCCATGGAGGCTTGTTGGTAAAGTGAAAGAAGGAACAAATTACTGATATTAAGGTTCCTACTGAAACGAGATAGTATCATAGAATTGGAAAGTAGACCACCCTCTCCTAGTACTATTTACTAAAGAAACTGCACATTAGTCTATCAAATAGAAGAGGGTGTTTTTGAACTGAGAGGTGCCTGTACTGGGCATAGTATTCTGTAAATCTCCTTGGATTCTCTCAGCCTTGCTTGTCTCCCAAACTCTTGGCTGCTTGCTTCACCTCATTTTGTCAGGATTAATCAGCTTCATGCAGTACTACTTCCTGAAGTTGACCGGCTGTGCCCAGAGTTTCTGGCTCCTCCCTTTAATTCTTGAGAATTATAATGTTCCATACTATAAGGCAGGAGATCTTGCTTCCCTAACAGCTGCCAGAGGGGTCAAATGACAACTCTGAAGTGAGGGGGTGTTAACTTCTCATGAAGAAAACCTTGACCAATATTAGACAAGACACAAGAAATAAATTCTCCCTCCCTTCCTCCCTGTGGTTGGGCTATTCTAATTCATGGTTTTTCCACATAAAGCGTTAAGAGTCATCCTGTAAGGCCAAGCAGATACACCTGCTGAGTGATTAGCTATGTTTCTTCTACTTGTCCCCATGAAATAGTGGTTAGTGTGATGAATCATCTTACTTCTTTGCTTTCCTTCACTTTTCCTTTACTATTGCAGCCCTGAGATTGCACTTTTCGGTGAAATATTAGCACTTAAGCCTTGCCTCAGGCTCTTTTCTACAGAACCCTGGTTAAGACAACAGTTATCAGAATTGTTCTAGATCAGGGATTGGAAATTAAAGCCCATGGGACAAATCTGGCATGCCACCTGTTTTTGTAAAATGGTTTATTGGAACATAGCCATGCTCATCCATTAACATATTGTCTGTGGCTGCTTTCTTACTACAAGAGCAAAGCTAAGCAGTTGTGTTGGAGCTATAGCACCTGCAAAGCCTGAAATATTTACTATCTAGACCTTTACATAAAAAGTTTGCTGACCCCTGTTCTAGACTATAGACCTTCAGGATAGGATTTTGGAGTGGATTGTCTCCTATCTAAAATCAAAAAACCCATTAAAAGTGCCAGGTGAAGTGGTATTAAATCCTATGCAGTGACATCACAATTACTTGAACAGGGGCCCGGCTCCGTGGCCGAGTGGTTAAGTTTGCATGTTCCGCAGCGGTGGCCCAGGGTTCGGATCCTGGATGCGGACATGGCACCGCTCGTCAGGCCACGTTGAGGCAGCGTCCCACATCCCACAACTAGAAGGACGTGCAACTGAGATATATACAACTTTGTATAGGGGGAGTTTGGGGAGATAGAGCAGAAAAAGAAAAAAAAAAAGATTGGCCACAGTTGTTAGCCCAGGTGCGGGAAAAAAAAAGGAAAACAATTACTTTAACATTCTCCTATGATTAATTGGGATGAGAGGTTGATGGAAAGGTAAAACAATGGGAGATCAAGTACTTGTAGTGGTTAATTGGTAAAGGGCTATGATAATTATAGTGATGATGAAATGAAATAGCTTCCTTTGATGCCACTTGTATTTTCTATTCTGACACAAATTACAAATTTAGTAGTTTAAAACAACACAAATGTATTATCTTACACTTCTGTAGGCCAGAAGTCCAACACAGGTCTCACTGGGCTAAAATCAAGAAATCGTCAGGGTTATATTCCTTTCTGGTAGCTCTAGAAGAAAATCTGTTTTCTTGCATTTAGCAGTTTTCTAGGGTATACATGTTCCTAGGGTTGTAACCCCCTTCCTCCATCTTCAGAGACAACAATGTAGAATCTCTTTGACCTTCCATCTTTGCATCTCTTTCTAACCACAGTTGAGAAAGGTTCTCCACTCTTGAGGACTCATATGATTAGATTGGACCCACCTGGATAATCTAGGATACTCTCCCCATCTGAACAAACCTTAATTACATCTGAAAAGTCTTGTTTTGTCGTGTAAGGTAATATATTTACGTGTTCTGAGGATTAAGGCATCTGTAGACATCTTTGAGGGGCCATTATTTTGCCTACCAAACCACTGGAGATTGTACGAAAATAAAATGATCAACTCAGAATAGTTAATTTCTGATTTAAGGAATGCCAGAGGCCCTCTGAGGCAGCTTTAAAGGAACTCTTATCCTCTGCAGCTTTAGGGCAGACTGTGCTAAAGATAGGCCCAGGATCTATTTATAAGGAGACTTAAGTACATAGTTTGATAGGTCTTGTTGGTTAAAGTCAAAGCCCTGATAAGGAAAGAATGTGGCCCTGACACCTGGTATATTAGCTTCCTATGGCTGCCATAGCAAAATTCTACCAAACTAAGTGACTTAAAACAACAGAAATTTATTATTTTACAGTTTGGAGGCCAGAAGTCCAAAATTAGGGTCTTGGACAGGCCATCCTCCCTCTAAAGGCTCTAGGAGAGAATCCTTTCTTGCTTCTTCCAGCTTCTGGTGGCTCCTGATGTTCTTTGATTTGTGGCAGCATAACTTCAATCTCTTCCTCTGTCTTCACATGGCCTTCTTCTCTGTGTCTCTGTATCCTCTCCTCTTTTATAAGGACACCATTCATTGGATTTAGGGCCCATCCGAAAGCAAGGATGATTTCATCTCCAAATTCTTAACTAATTACATCTGCAAAGACTTTATATCCAAATAAGGACATGTTCTGAGGTTCTGGGTGGACATGAATTTTGGGAGACATTATTCAACCACTATACCTGGAATAGGGAAATTTGTTTAGATAAGCTTGAGAATATTGTAAACCTCACCCCCTCCAATTCCCTTGAATCCTCCTGGCCAGCAGAAGTACCTCTTTCACTGTTTCCAGAGAACAGTTTCCCTTTTCTAGGAGATTGTATAATGACCTCACCTGAGATATTTTTCTTGCCTGATGATGTTTATCCTTATAAGACCAACCTTCAATCTTATTACCTCCAGGCTACAAGAATCACATCTCAGATCTCAGCACAGCCTAACATAGAAGCGTAAGTCTTCCTCCAGGAAGAAACAGACTCTTTATGAAAGAAATAGAATATCCCCCAAAGGATTTTATGACCTTGCTGATACTGTCAGTCACCAAGTGTGTAGAAGAGTTTTTTAAGAGTTTGAACTTGGAGGGGGCTACATAGAGGAGAGTTCATTTATGTGGGAGCACTCAACCACAATTTGAGATTTAATGCTTTGAGAAGGACATCTGGATCTGGTCCTAGTCATTTGCTGGGATGGCTCCTTGAAGCTTGGACTCAACAAAGGATTATGGTAAATAAAGTAGAGATACCAGAGCCTTTTGATATAGTATTAAAGAAGGGATCCGAAGACAGGGAAATGAGAATGTTAAAGTGGATATATTGTATTTGGTCTGGCAACTCATCTCCTGACTGTATTCCCTAGGAGGCTCCTAAGGACACTTCTTCACTTAACCTAATAAGGAATGCTCTGGAAAGATGAGTATCAGCGTATTTGAGAAGTTTGGTAGTGGTTGTCCTTTTTTGGCTTTTGTTGCTAGTAGGAGATGATGACAAGAACCAGGCTCCATAATATCTATGGGGATCAAATATCATGTATTGGTAGAGGCCAGATGGCAATATGTAATCATCTGGCAATGTAAACATAATTACCATAACAAGCAGCAAGGCTGGATGGCAATTCAGAAATCTCTGGTAATAGCTAATATATCATGCTGTTTCTAGGGGCAAAATTATGTGGGCAGATTACTGGGATGTTGTTTGGTTTGCATAATGAGAAAAAAATCAAGAACAGTTTAGCTCTTGACTTGACCACCAAAGTGCAAAAATCACAGTGCCTCATCAGGTTTCCAGATATATCAGCTCACAGATCTAGAATCCATTGATTGAAAGGGTGAGGCCAGTTGCCCCTGAAGAAGGACTTTGAAATGCTCCCATAAGTACTTAGAATAATTATTAGAAGCATCTGTGCTCATTTTCAGGAGTAACTGTTTACTTTTTCAGTACTATTAGCTATAGGGTCAGAGCAGATATTGATACCAAAAAATCCAAAAAGCAATTGTGGTCCTCCAGTTAGAATCATGGTATATGGAACTAGGTAACCAGGTGATAAATGAAGTTTTATCTCAAGTGTATCTTATAGTTGGTCCAATGAGTATGCAGGGACACCTAGTTATTTCACAGCCCAATTGTATAATTTGTACAGATTATGCTTAGAAGCTGCCATAATGCTCATATCAGTTTTCTGACATTGAAATTAGAGTCATTGTCTGGGTTCTGCAAAAAACAAGATAGATTGAGCTTGGTGTTAGTAGACCACTATAAAATTAACCAAATGATAGCCCCAATCACAGCTGCCTTGCTGTTGAAACTTTTACAGGTGCAGATCAACACAACCTTATGTCACTTGATAAGCAATTATTGATATAGTGAACTCTTTTTTCTCAATATCCATCAGCAGAGAGGATCAGAAGCCACTTTTATAGAAGGGGAAAGCAGTGTAACTTCACAATCTTTTTTCAGGACTATGCTATTTTTCCTGCTGTTTGTTATAATATAGTCTGCAGAAATCTTGATTGTCTTGACATTCCTTAGAAAGGATACTAGTTCACTTTCTTTACTATATAATACTGATTGCATTTGGTGAGAAGTGGCAAGTCCCTATATAGTTCATAAGACTCATGTATCAGAGGGTGGGAAGAAAAATCCGACAAAGGTCTAGGACCTTGCCTTATATGTGATGATTTTGAGGGTCTAATTGTCTGGGGCATACAGGGGCATGTCCTCTAAGGTAAAGCATAAGCTTTTTTATTTCTCCTTCCTAAAAAAGTGTCATATCACTTGGTGGGCCTTTTTGAATTTGGATAATACTATATCATACCCTTGAAATTACTGTTCCAAATTATTTTTTTAAGTTATCTGAAAGTCTGTTAGTTTTGAGTGGGTCCTAGAGAAAAAAAGGGCTCTTCACTAAGTCCAAGCTGGTTTTCAAGCTACCCTACCACTTGGTACCTATAATCTAGTAGGTCTGATAGAATTTAATGTATCTAGTAGATAAGAATGCTCTATTGGAAAGCCCAATATGAGTCACATGAGCTACTCTCCATTTTCAACTCCTGGCATGCTAATAGGCCCTTGTAGAGACTGAACACCTAACCATGGGACACCAAATGGCTATGTAACCTAAGCTGTCTAGCGTCAGTTAGATTATCATATTCACTGAGTCATACGATTCGGTGAGGGAAGTGACGATCCATTTTACATTGGAAGTGGTATATTCAGAAAATCAGCCTTGAGCTTGGCATAAGTAAGTTAGATAAATGGGGATCTCAGAATTTCGTCTGTTGCAACAATGCCTTTCTCTCGAGCCACATATAAGGACTCATGGGGTGGGAAAAGAATACATAAAATCAACGATGGAAGAGGACAAAATTCAGGCCTGGTTCACAGGTCAGATGATTGGTTGTCTGATACTATCTGGACATAGCCTACTGCTCAATTACATCCCCCCACTTAGAGGTGACCTTGAGTGACCTGATGAAGAAAAATCCTTACAATGGATAGATCCCCAAGCAATATACTTGATTGTGCATTTCATATGGAGAGTGAAACATAATAATGAAGTCTAAAAACAAAAATTTCTTTCCACTTGGAAATTTAAAAACTCTTCATTAGACAACATTAGGTAAAATAAAAAATAAAAATTAAAATTGAAGAATAAAAATTAACAGTAATGTAATACTACATATAAGAATCTATGAAATATAATTAAAACAATTATAAAATAATCCATAGCCTTTAATACTCATTTGAGTAAAAACAGAAATTTAAATAAATTTAATATGAAACAAAAAAGCTAAAAAAAGAACAAGAAAATACAGCAAAATGAAGCAGAAGAAATATATAGAAAGCAGAACTTCAGTTAGTTCTCCTGATTTTAAGCTATCTTATAAATTCATCAAAATGCTGGTTCTTTGATTAGAACATAAACAAAATATGGAAACTACTATCTGACCTAATTGAGATAGAGAGGGAGAAAACAAAGTTACGCAAATAATACACAAAACAAGGGGAAGCACACTAAAACTAAAGAAATATTTAAACATTTAAATTAAATTATTTTATACAACTCTAAGCAGATAGATATAAAAACCTAAGTAAAATGAGTAATTTCCTAGGCAAATAAGTTTATCAACATTGACAACAATGGAGACAGAAAGCTTAAGAAAATGAGAATGTTATTAAATTACTATTCCCATATGTAAATGCCAGACCCAGATGGTTTTACAGGGAAATTTTACTAAATTTTCAAATAATATATAATCCCAGTGCTACACAAACTATTCTAAAGCAGGGTTTGCCACTATGGCCAGAGAGACAATCTGGTCTGCCTTCCATTATTGTAAATAAAGTTTTTTTGAGACTGTATGGTCTGAACAGCTTAAAATACTATCTGGCCCTTTAAAGAAAAAGTTTACCAACCCCTGCTCTGAGTATAGTTTTAAAAAAGGAAAATATACAGATTGTTTTTATTTTGTGAGTGACAACTAAACCTGATAAAGGTTGCACTAAAAAGAAAAACATGGAGTTACTGAACTCATTAATATCAGTGGACAAGTCTTAAATAAAATAGCAGACTCCAATAGCATATTTAAAAACAACACATTGTGACAACACATTGTGACAAGTGGTGTTTTATTCCAGGGATGCAACGATGGATACTGTGTACAAATCCATCAGTAGAGTTCATATTGCTAACGTATCAAGGGGAAAAAATTATGATCATCTCCACTGATGCTGAAAATGTCTTTGAGTAAAATGTAACACCCATGGTATTTCCATTTTTGGTAATAGCAGACAATTTTAGATCAGTCCTCCCACTGGGAGAACTGGAAAATCTGGACAAAATATTTTTGAAAATCTATTTGAGGGCACCAGAGAGTGACCAAGGCAGTGAAGATTTGTAGGCCCTAGCTCCCAGAGAAAGCAACACAGAGAGGTAAACCAAACTTTTGGCACCACCTTTCCCCTGTAAGCATTTTCCTATTTGAAAAGAATGGCTGAGATATTGAGTAACCACACAGAAAGTTATTGGCTGAGAGACTAAGCAGGGTTTCCTGCGATTTCATAGGGTAGGAGGGTAGTGGGGATAAAAAAGGTGTTCAGGGAAAGCCAAAAATAAAGGTCTCTGGTAATCGTTCCAAGCTTTCCATGTGTCCCCAGAGGAATATGCCCTACAGATACAGTTGAACTGGAAATATACCTCCCCTCTAAATGACTGGAATCCTTGTTAACGTTATCTGAATCCTTTTTGGGATTAAGTTGATCTGCCTTAGTCTAACTACCTCACAAAAGCAAAGATCAGTCCTTTCTGGAAGAAGGAAACATTACCCAGAGCCTTTATTTGTGTCTAAATTTCTCCTATACTTAGCCTCTATACTTAAAGTAGAAATAACGTGTATACAAGGATCAGAAAGATCAGAATTGACTGGAAACTAATTGACTAGAACAAACAGAAAGTAGAGATAGATCAACAGGAGATTCAAATAGCAGTTATTAAGCATAGACTTTAAAATAAGTGTGATTGAAACGCTTAATAAGCTAAAAATGATGGAGGTTTCAGCGGAGAAGTGAAAAATAGAGAATAAAATAACATTATAAACAGATGAAGAGAGAATTAGTGTCCTGGAAGATAGGTCAGAAGAAAATATCCAGATGAAAGCATGGTGAGGCAAAAGGATAAGGAGCTTTTGGAACATAATGAAAAGGTGTGTATATGTGTAATTGGAGTCCCAGAAGAAGAGAGAGAATGTGACAGCAGCAATATTTGAAGAATGAGTGGATGATAATTTTCCAGAACTGATGACAGATAATCAAAAATCCAAGATACACTACAAACTCAAAACAAACTTAGCAAAAAATAAAGTTCACCTAGGCATATCAAAGACAAAGAGAAAAATCTTGAAAGCAGTCAGAGTACAGAAAGAAAAAAAAAAACTGTAAGACTAACAGTAGGCATCTCAACAGAAAAATTGGAAATGAGGACAATTGAATGATAATGTCAAGGTGCTGGGGAAAAAGCAACTGCCTATGCAGAATTTTATACTCTACAAAAATATCCTTAAAAACATATTATCAAATTATTGCAACTTTAACATAATTTGTAATAATTCGTTAAAAGCAAATCGGCTCTAATGAAAAAGACTAAAGGAATTCTCTCATAAAATAAAGTTGATCCATTATAAAAGAACAGAGATGGAGGAATAAAGAACAACAAACATTGGTAAATCTAAGGGAATAGTTTATAAAAATCATAATGATGACTTCTAGGAGTATAACATATTGAGGATTAATATACAAGTTAAAAATGGGTCAAAAGTTGGGATGAAGTCCACTGAATTAAAGTTCCAAGGTCCTTATAACTTCTAGAAAGTAACACAAGTATTAATTTAAATTATAGTTTGATAAGTCATGAAAATATTTTGTATTCTTGTGAGTAACACTAAAAGAATAATAGATATATTTATAATGGATAAGTTAATAGAGTAGGATACTGGGATAATAAAAATTAGTAACTCAAAAGAAGACAAAAAAGGAGAAGGTAGCATTAAACAGATGAGATACATATAAAACAAGTAGGTAGATTTGTTCTAAACTATGTCTGCAGTTACATTAAATATAGACAAATTAATATGCTAAAGGACAGTAATTTTCAGACTGTGTTAAAACAATGATATGCTGTTACAAGAGACACACTTTAAACTTAAGGATATAGAAAAGTTGTGTATAAAAGGGTAGATAAAGATATAGCATGTAAACCCTAAGCAAAGAAAACTGATGTAGCTGTACTAATATTAGGCAAAGTAGATGTCTTAGTTCAGGCTGCTATCACAAAAATAGTGTAGACTGGATGGCTTAAACAAAAAACGTTTGTTTCTCATAGTTCTGGAGATGGAAAGTTCAAGATCAAGGTGCCCGAAGATTTGGTGTCTGGTGAGGGCCTGGTTTCTAGATGGCCATCTTCTTGCTGTCATAACGTGGTAAAAAGGGAAAGAGATCTGTCTGTAGTCTCTTTTATAAGGGCGCTAATTCCATTCATGAGGGTTCCACTCTTATGACCTAATCATCTCCCAAAGGCCTCACTTTGTAATACTATTACATTGAGAATTAAGATTTCAATATATGAATTTTAAGAGGACACATACATTTAGTCCATAAAAGTAGACTTAAAGGCAGGAACATTTTCTAAGGGGAACATTTTGTAATAGAAATAGAGTCAATTCAGTAGGAGATGTGATAATCCTAAATTTGTACGTCTGATAACATAGCTTTATAGTGTATAGGCAGTGCTTGCGTTGCATGGTACCATGTTAACTGAAATGTGCTTATATGAACCATGTTTTTGTTTTGCATGGTTCCTTGGTGTATGTGTGTGTATAATTTGACAATACTAAGAAATATACAGAAGTCCCCCTTATCCACAGCTTTGCTTTCTATCGTTTCAGTTACCCAGTCAACCACAGTCAAAAAATATTAAATGGAAAATTCTAGAAATAAATAATTTCTAAATTTTAAATTGCGTGCTGTTCTGAGTAGCATGATGAAATCTTGTGCCATCCCACCCAGGATGTGCCTTTATCCAGTCTATCTATACTGTGTATGTTACCTGCCTGTTAGTCACTTAGTAGCCATCTTGATTATCAGATTAACTGTTGTGGTATCACAGTACTTCTGTTCAAGTAACCCTTATTTTACTTAATAATGGCCCCAAAGTGCAAGAGTAGTGATGCTGGCAATTTGGATATGCCAAACAGAAGCCATAAAATGCTTCCTTTAAGTGAAAAGGTGAAAGTTCTTGAATTAATAAGGAAAGAAAAAAAATCATATGCTGAGGTTGCTAAGATCTATGGTAACTTTTATTACTGTATATTGTTATGTGTTCTATTTTATTATTAGTTATTATTCTTTGTCTCTTACTGTGTCTAATTTATAAATTAAACTTTATCACAGGTATGTATGTATAGGAAAAAACAGTATATATAGTGTTCAATACTATCCACAGTTTCAGGCATCCACTATGGGTTTTGGAACATATCCCTCTCTGATAAGAGGGAACTAGTGTAAAGTAAATTTGACAGAACTAAAATGAAATATACTGAAATCCACAGTTGTAGTTGGAGATTTTAACATACCTCCCTGAGTCACTGAGAGAATAAGCAAACAAGAAGTGATTAGTGAGGATAAAGAAAATCTTAACATGATTAACAACTTGATTGCTACATATAGTACCTTATACCCAATACCTGCAGACTATACATTATTTTCAAGGGTATGTGGAGTATTTACCAAAATTCTACACTTGTTGGACCATAAACACGTTTCAAAAAATTTCAGAAGATTAAAATAATACATAATATATTCTCTAACCACAAGAGAATTTAGCAAGATTGTCAATGAAAGATAAATAAGAAAGCTCCCAAATGCTGGTAATTAAGCACACACTTCTGGATAACATATGTCAAAGAAGAAATCAGTATTGAAATTAGAATATATTTTAAATTAAATTACAATAGAAATATGATATGTAAAAACTTGTGGAAAGTAACTGAAGCTGTGCTTAGCAGGAAATTTATAGCTTTTGTTGCATTTATTAAAAAGTGAAGAAAAACTGAAATTCAATAATCTTCACATAAAGATAGTAAAATAGTGGATTAAACTCAAAGAAAGTAGAATAAAGATAATAAGATGTGATGTTTAGTTTTATGTGTTAACATGACTGAGCCATGAGGTGCCCAAATATTTGGTCAAATATTTTTCTGGGTGTTTCTGTGAGGGTGTTTTTGGATGAGATTGACTATAAATCAGTAGTATTCAGTAAAGCAGCTTGCCCTCCCCAGTGTGAGTGGGCTTCATCAAATCAGTCTCCTGAACAGAACAAAAAAGCTGAATCTCCCCTGAGTAAAGAAAATTCCTCCTGTCTGACTGCTTTTGAAATAAGATACCAGCTTTTTCCTGCCTCCAGACTTGACCTTAAACATCACCTCTTCCTGGATCTCAAGCCTGAAGGCCTTAAGACTGCAATTACACCGTTAGTTCTCCTGGTTCTCAGGCCTTTAAACTCAGACTGGAGCTGCACAATAGGTTCTCTGGGTTTCCAGCTTGCCAGCTCACCCTGCAGATCTTGGGCCCTGTCAGCCTCCAGTTAATCATGTGAGCCAATTCCTTATAATAAATCTCTTTCTGTCTCTCTGTACATCCTATTGGTTCTGTTTCTCTGGAGATCTCTGACTAATACAAAATATGAAATCAAAAATTAAAAGAAGTAGAAAACAAGAACGTAGTACCTTAGCAAAAACAAAAGTTAATTCTGTGAAAACACTAATAAATCTGATGCATCTCTGGCAAGTCTGATCAAGAATCAAAGAGAGATGGCACAAGGGAACACAACCAATTTGTATTCATCCCAGGAATACAAAGTGGTTTTAACTTTTCAAAATAAATGTAATTTGCATATTAACAGAAATGAGGAGAAATAATGTATGACAATAAAAAGATACATAAGAAGCACTTGATAAAATTTAACTTCTCTTCATGATAAATAAAAATCTCTTGTTACGGTAGGAGAAGAAAGGAACTTCATTGAGAGGAACTTTGCTAATTTACCCAAAATTATGAAAATATCCTACTTAATGGTGAGTTAATAAAGATTTTCCTCCTCAATCAGAAATGAGACAGAGATGCCTGCTACACGCCTCTTCTATTTAACACTGTCCAGCTGTTGACAATATTACTTGGTAAAGAAGATAAGAAGGCATTGGAGCTCTCATTTGCAGCTTATGGAAATGGAAACTGGTACAACCACTTTGGAAAACTGCTTGGCAGTATCTATTCAAGTTAAACATACCCTTACCCCATGGATCAGTATATACCTGACAGAAATGCATATATGTGGTTACCAAAAGACATATACAAGTTTGTTCATAGCAGTGTTATTTCCACTTATATAAATTTCAAAAACAGACAATAGTAACCTTTAGTGTTAGAAGTCAGGATAGTATTTTCCTTTAGAGAAGAGGATGAGGCTATTGACTGGGTAAGGATGTGAAACAGGCTGCTGAGGGTCTGGTATTGTTTTTCTTCTATTTCTGATTTTTCTATTGTATTTCTTGACTTAGGTAGTAGTTTCATGGGTATGTTCACTTCATCATAATTCATTAAAGACACGTATAATTTGTGTACTTTTCTCTATGTATACTTCAATGAAAGTACTTATTAAAAATTAAACACCTGTTCCTAATAAAACAGATTTATAAAAAATGAATCAATTCCTACTTCTTAACTATATATATGTCAAATATATATAGAATCTTGGATCTTATTTGATGGAGAAACACTAGAGGCATTGCCACTAAAGTCAGGAAGAAAGTAAGAATGCCCACCCTCTCCACTGTTTTTAACGCTATAAGATGCTTTAGTAATGCAGTTAGACAAATACAAACGATTAAAGGTACACAAATTAGGAAGAAGTAAAATAGTCTCTATTTTAGATTATATGATAATATACCTGGAATGCCTAACAAAATCAACATTAAAATGAATACAAACAGTAAAAGAACTTAGAAGATAGCATGCTAAAATCCAACTGTAGAAATGATGCACTCTTAGAAAAGGTAATGAGGAGAAGACTCCATATAAAATAGCAACAAAAATTCAAAATAATTAGCTATAAAATTAACAAGCAGGGTCTGGCCCAGTGGAGCTGTAGTTAAGTTCCCACGTTCCACTTCTACAGCCTGGGGTTTGCCGATTTGGATCCCGGTGCGGACCTATGCACCACTTGTTAAACCATGCTGTGGCAGGCGTCCCATGTATAAAGTAGAGGAAGATGGGCACAGTTGTTAGCTCGGGGCCAGTCTTCCTCAGCAAAAAGAGGAGGATTGGCAGCAGATGTTAGCTCAGGGCTAATCTTCCTCAAAATAAATAAATAAATAAATAAAAATAAAAAATAAGAATGGAAACCTATTTAAAAAACAACATAGAGGGCTGGCCCGTGGCCTAGTGGTTAAGTTCGTGTGCTCAACTTCAGCAGCCCAGGGTTTCACTGGGTCAGATCCTGGGCGCGGACATCGCACTGTTCATCAAGTCATATTGAGGCGGTGTTCCACATGGCACAACCAGAGGCACTTACAACTAGAATATGCAGCTATGTACTTCGGGGGCTATTGGGGAGAAGAAGAAAAACAAAAAGAAAATAAAAAGATTGGCAACAGATGTTAGCACAGGTGTCAATCTTAGAAAAAAAAATTAACAAGAAAATCTCTTTATGGAAAACTTTCAAACTTCCTGAAAGATGTAAAAGTGTGCTTGAATAAATGAAAGATATCCTTTGCTGTTAGATAAGATGACTCATTATTTTTTCTTCTATTTCTTGAAGTTTAGTCTGTTTTTTCTTGACTTTCTAAAGTCAAATGCTTATATTGGTAGAAAATTTAAAACTTTTCTTCTTTTCATTTGTATTCTGAAACTATAAATTTTCCTCTTGATGAAGATTCATCTGTGTCTCACAAGTTTCAACTTGAAACTTTTGTTCAGTTCTATTTCATACTTTTCATTACGATTTCTTCTTTGACTACAATTACTTGCAAATATATTTTTTAGCTGATGGTCTAGTGGTTTACATTAATGCTCTCACAGCCTTCACCTGGGTTCACTTCCTGGTCAGGGAACCACATCACCTCATCTGTCTGGCAGTTGTTATACTGTGGCAGCTGTGTGTTGCTGAAAGATATGCCACTAGTATTTCAAATATCGGCAGGGTCACTCGTGGTGGACAGGTTTCAGTGGGGCTTCCAGACTAAGACAGATTAGGAGGAAGGGCCTGGCCACCTGCTTGTGAAAAAATTGGCCATGAAAACCCAATGAATAGCAGCAGAGCATTGGAAGGTGAGCTCGTACAAAAAAGACAGGACAGGGTTCCACTCTGTTGTACACAGGGTCACTAGGAGTCAGAATCTATTTGATGGCACTAACAACAACAAAAAATATTTTCTAGTTTCCAAAATATTTTTGTTAATGACGTCTAATTTCATTTCAGGCCTATTAAAGAACATAGTGTCTATGATTTTGATTCTTTAGTATTTAATGATTTAACAGATATTTATCAGATACCTATTTTCTTCAGATACTGTTTCATGTCCTGATGATATGTAGTAAAGTCATCCTACTTCTTTGCCTTTATGGTACTTACATTCTATTGTGAGATATATATATTTTAAATTACTTATGTATATAAACATATAATCATATAAAATATATATAGTTATACAAAATTAGATGTATAATATGTATTTGTGGCTTGGGCGACGTTCGTGTTTTGATGTGATCAGATATGATTACAGAGTGTTCTTGTTTTTATCTTGATTCATTGTGGTCACAGAGTGACCTTGTCTGATGTCTCCTGGATGTCAGAGGCTGCTTTTCTCTTTCTCAATTCTCTAAGTGATTCTAATGTCTTTTCATATTTCCTATATCATAATGTTGTATAGTTATCTCAATAATCTATGACATTTTGAGGTTCAATATTTATATTTTGTGATTACTGAGGCTATTGCTAGTAATATTTTATAAACAAAATGACTTCTATATTTCAGTAGTTTACTATGAAAAATATAATATCATTTTAGAATATTATTTCACTACATCTTGTGGCTCAAATTTTGAAAGGTTATGTTGTTCATTTTCTTGCTTAAGTTGTATTTTCCAAACTTTTTAGACTTACAAATCTTTCCATACACACCAGAGGAATTGGTTTTATAGTTCATTATTATATCTGGTATGTAAAAAGAGTTCATTTGAAGTTAAAACACATCTTAATACAGTATATATGACTTTATAAATTTTAGTTTAGGAAATATTCTTTAAGTTCACACTTAATTTTGACTTTTTAAATTTAGCAAGTCATTATGCCATTTAATTTAGTATGTAAATAAGCTCATTTTTAAAGTCGATTTTAAAATTTATTGCCTGTGGTTTAATAATAAAACATTTAAATATATGTTACAATTTCAAAAATAAGTATATACATTGCTTTCTTGATATTTGGGATTTTGTTTGTTTTCTGTTAAAACTACTAGTTGGTTTATTTTTGTTATTTATTGTGTTCAGTTATAAAATGTTGAAATAAGTGATTAGGTCTCAGGAGGTTGGAGTAGTTTATAATAACCACTATATTTTCTGTTTTTACCACTGCTTTTTGGAATTACTGAAACATCTTTGTGCACTGTATAAAAGTTTTCATCACAGAAATACTACTAATGGATTTCAAGGAAATCATCTTAAGGCAAATTCATGGGAAATATTATCACTATTGGAACATTGGCCTATTTTTATTCTTCATGTTTTTTTTAACCAATGATAGATTAAATTTAAAATAAAACTACAAATGATAACTCAGAGTTGTATTATAGTAAAAGTCATCAGCACAGCTTCAGTGTTTAGCTGAAGGAGTCTTGAATATGATCATCTAATAATCATCTATTCTCAAATACTTCTATTTTAAAATAAAGAACATGTATTTTGTTAGTTGTCTTATTTATTGATTTATAAATAAATAGCAACCATTTTTAATGATGTGAATCTCTAGAATATCTTTGTGAACTTCTGAGCGTTCATAAATCACCGGTTTAAAATATTGACATGAGTCAAAGAGAAAATAGGATTTGATATAAAGAAATTTGAAGCCAAGTTTATGGCCACATTTTTCATGTGCATAGATCTGAATTGTATATACATTGTTTATTGAACTTGTCCTTTTTATCCTTTATTTCATTTTCATTTTCTATCCCATTTTTATTTTTTCCAATTTTTAATTTATTTTTATGTTATGTCATATATATTTACATGTTTCCTCAATTTCTTTTTGGAATAAGGCAGATTTCATTGGTAAATGTGTTAAGTAGAGTTTGTCAATTTTTTTAAGTGTAGGTAACCTATATTCAAATTCAGGAAAAACTGGTATTCTAAATACAGTTGTAGTATTTAGTGTGATTTTACTTTATTGTATTAACATTAAACTTCATTTGGAGCAAGTTAAAATTAATGTTAGAATTACAAAAATGATTGTTCTAATGTTTTCCAGCTGCTAATAGGTTATGAAAATGGTACAGTAGTATTCTGGGACTTGAAATCCAAAAGAGCAGAACTGAGAGTTTATTATGATGAGGTAAGTGATTTCTACTGAAATATTTGAAAGGAGTATTGTGACTTCTTGCCTGTTTTCTGCTTTTAAGCTTTGTATGTCAACAATGGTTTTATCATTGGAAAACTGCCTGATTCTGAACTAATGCCTCACGCTGCCTTTTGGTATTTCACAACTTCCAATTCTGGGTTGTTCTCCTCCCTGAAATTCTACCTTGACTGCTATTTTGGACCCCTTTTGGCGTCTTATATACGTTCGTGACTGGAGCTTATTACCTATCCTTTTCCTTCCTTTAGGCTCCATACTTATGTCTTACCTCATTGACCTTAAGGTCTCTAAAGACACTATTTACAGCTTCCTTAGAAAATTCTTTTTCTGTAGCAGAAAGTTTAAGTGGTCAGTTTGAAAGACCTTATCTTCTAATACTTGCTTCTTAGAATAAAGATTTCCTGTATAATTATACTTAATAAGACTCAGTAAGATCTTGAAGTTTTATTGTACATAGTTGAGCCTTGATCAGTTTTTCATTTACAGAACACAATGAACTCCTATTTATCAAGGAATAGTCTCTGAATTGATTCTTCAGTTGTTCAAAGATTGATTCTAGGCCATTAATTATTCCTCCTTCAGAAAAGGCTAATGTGAACACAGTAAGGCTGGGGGCAAAAGAGGAGAAAGGTGAATTACTTTTTTTTGTTTAAAGATTTTATTTTTCCTTTTTCTCTCCAAAGTCCCCCGGTACATAGTTGTGTATTGTTAGATGTGGGTCCTTCCAGTTGAGGCATGTGTGATGCCGCCTCAGCATGGCCTCATGAGCGGTACCATGTCTGCACCCAGGATTTGAACCAGGGAGACCCTGGGCCACCGAAGCGGAGCGCACAAACTTAATCACTCAGCCACGGAGCCGGCCCCGTGGATTACTTTTTGTAGCTGTGGAAATAAAGGTGATTCTCTATGCTCTCAATTAAATTTTAAAAATGGTAGAGTAGAGAGAGAGAGGAGGTAAAATAATCACTGTTTGCTTTCACCCATGCTTTTATGGAAAGAATGCTGAAGAATTTAAGGCAACACAGATAAATAGAAAAAGAAATTAAAAAGACAAACAAAAACATTTCTTTTAAAACACTTTGTTTGTGTGCTCCCCCCATCTTCTCATAATAGTTAATTTTTTATGTTTTGATGCTTAAAGATATAAGCCTTCAGCTATCTCATACCACTCCCCACCCCCTGCCCCAATTCATTTCTTAGTGGTTCTAGCAAACTAATATTTTATGGTATCTACAAGACAGTTGTCCTAGTGACAGAGTTCAGAAGTAGATATTATAGCAGCTTGGTAATTTGGTCATGATCGATGAAAAATACTCTGGCAAGTGACGTCATACAATTATACTCTTTATGATCAACTTCCAGGGCATCTTGAGTCATAAGGAAAGAAGGTCCTAGGCAGCTAAGCTAGGATTTTCCTTTTGTTAAGTACACAAAAATACAAAGATGAAGATGGAGATTGCTTCCTCTCTAAAGACTAGCAGCTAGATAGGAGTCCAAATACTATCTGGGTATTTAACCAGTTGGAACTAGAGTAGACTAGCTAAAAAGGAAATCCAGAGGAAAATGCTGAATCAACTAGTTTTCCTATGGCCTTGAAAAATGTGGCAGAAAACTTTCTAACCTTAAAAATCTAGCAAAAGTAATTTTGCAATGAAATGTTTAAATAAGGATTAGCATGTTTGTCAGTAGAGTACTACACTACATCTACTTTATACCTAGAAATCATTTTAAATATTGATTTATATATGTATATATGTATAAATCTGTAATCTGTTTACCTTAATACATAATTATATGTCCTATCATTTTAATAGAAATAGTTATATACTTGATTTTACTGCCAAACTTTTCAAACTTTCCTCAGCACTCTCTCTCATATTGAGAAATCATCTGTAATACTTATCTGAAGTGTGTTTTCATGTCACCAGTGATCTCTTCATTAATGTACACAGTGACTCCTTATTAGTATTTTAAGTTCCTCACTAAACCTGTGGCTTTACATCAGCACCTCTTTCTTAAAATAGTTTCCTCCTAGTCTGTGTCTTTCTACCTCATTTTTTTAGCCTCTCCTTTCTCTATCGCTGATTCTTTCCTTAAAGATACTCTTCAGGATTCTATGTCTTCACTCTGTTTATTTCTCCTCCAATTGACATACATGTTCATATCCTCTCCTATCAATTCAAATATTACCTTTATACCAATAAATTTTAAATCTGTATGTATATCTCCAGCCCTTACCCCTCTCCTGAGCTCTACACCCAAATATCTGTTAGATGAGTCTAGAAATATCCCTATGGCAATAATGAATTTATAATTAAAGACCTGAACCTTTTTCTATGTTCTCTTTTTATATGAAGTTTCCATTAGTTCTTTCAGTTTAGAACCCTCAGAGTCATATTTGACCCTTTCTTCTTTTTCATATATTTTATGTAATCAGTTTTGTAGTATTTTTTATTCTACTTTTATATGTATTGTCTCTCATTTATTTCCTCTCTTTTTCCATTCCCACATTTGATGCTCTAGTTTAGATTATCTTTAGCCTGGAAGACTATAATAGCCTTTAATTAATCACATATCTTACCTTATCAGTATATCTTTCACTAACAAGATTATCATTTTAAGACGTGGTCAGATCATGTAATTCTCTGCATCAGAACCTTTGAATGGCTCCCACTTGTCAACAATGCAAACTCTTTATTCCTTGACTAAGATTTAAGGCCCTGCTGCTATCTTTTACCTTTAGTTTAATTTACTGCATCCTTCTACATACTCCTTATACTGCAGACATAGTACTCACTATCTCCTAAACATACTTTTTATTTCCTACCTCCAAGCCTTTGCTCCTGCTCATTCCTTATCATGAACTCTCTTCTTTCCTCTTCTGCATATCAAAATTTTATTAATTCTTTAGCTGCCGTAAAGCTATTTGGACTATCAGACTACCCCATTGATGAATCTGCATTGATGAATTGAGCATTTTGTTTTGTAAATCCAAGATCATTTTCAGAAATAACTGTATGAATTTTATTTCCATATTAGCTGTGAAATTTTTTTTCATTACATCAATATTTTTTAATCTCTCACAGATAAATCCCACAGAGTTTGACATGAAGATAACCTTTTAATTCCTTGAGTAACTCCTGTTTTTCCTTTTTTCAGATTGTTATCTAGCTTTTGGGGTTTCCTTTTCCTTTTTTTGTTTTCAAGAAGCTCAATCACAGCCACTGAATTGACCAAATGGACTAGTGTTTTATCTTCCATATTTTCTATCCTTGTAAATTCTTCTTGAGTTAGTTGTATTATATATTTTTTTCAGTAAACTCTTAAAGTCCTTTTTTAAGAAAAGAGTACCGTATAATCAAATAAATAGAAATTGAATATTTATCCATTGAGTTGGTTCAAATGCTGACTCTTCACTAATGCGCTGCTTGATAGCCTCTTCTCTAATAACAAGTTGGTTTTACATGCCTACTCTTCTGTACAATAAATGTACTTCTTTTATAGTATTACTTAATTTAGTTTTGTGTTGTAGCTGTTATTTTTATATCTGTCTTCACCAGTAGGTAGAAATTCAGTGGACTAGGAAGAAGAGTGAGGGCTGGAGATGCTTTCTGTGCCCCTACAATTTGTAGCAAAGCAGTCTGAGAGAACTTTAAATTGACTGAGTTTCACCCAAGTTAATCATAGAGGAGGCAAGAAGCAACATTTCCCTTCTCACAAAAGTGCGAAGAAATAAGCAGAGGAAAAGACAAAGAAGAATCTTTTTTTCTTCTAACTGCCTCTGCAGAACCCTAGCAAAAAATAAGTCTTCTCTGCCTGGTAGTGAAGACAAGGGTGAGAGAAAACATAAGTCCAGGGTTTCATATTATCTGTTCCACTTAATCAGATCTTCCTTATCTTGAGGTACAGTTCATATCCTATTTCCTTGATGATATGTCTAGTGATTACTCTGGCTATCACTTGTCTGTAACTCTAATAATACTCTTTGGAAGTTCCAAACAATAAGTTAGTTTTATGTATATGTATATATAACATATATGTATATATATATATACACACATATATATCTTAGTTTAGTATATAGTATAAATACATAACTTACTTTTTTATATATATATATATGTATATATATATATACCTAAATGTTAAAAATTTCAAAGCCGTTAAGTATTATTAATATTCATTTATATCAATCTTCCCTATCTCGCAGTTTTTTAAATTCCTTTAAGGAAAGGCTCATGTTGTATACAGCTTTTATGGCTACTAGAGCTTCTCTCATTGTGCTTAGCACATTACCCAAGTTCTATATATACTTTATTAATTTAGAAGGAATACCAAAAGTGTGGAAATAACTTATTCATTCCACAGATATTTTATTGGGTACCTACTTTATGCAAGACACTGTTCTACCACTGGGAATGAAACAATTTAGGAAAATGGACTAATTACTTTTTAATTTTATCTAATTCATGTCTACAGAGTGAATCTATGAATATAAAAAATTTTAAGCCCTTCTTGCTTCAAATCAATTTAAATGATATATGTTAGAGGCAATATGGTACAGTGGTTGAGAATATGGGTTTTGTAGTTAGATAGAGCTTCGCTTTGAGTTGTGTGAGCTGAAAAATTATCTCAATCTCTCTAGGTCTATTTCACCATGAATAAATTGGAAAAATAGTACCTGTTTATAGAATTAAATGAGATAATATACATAAAATGCTTACCATGGGATCAGGCAGATAGTAAGCCCTCAGATGGTAGCTTTTATGTAAATTATTTTCTAAATTGGCTACTTTAAGTGGAACTAGGCCTCTACTTTACCAGAAATTACCTTCTGATAACCTTGCTTTCACTTCTATGGAAATAATTTTTCAAAGAAGCATTATAGGATATAGGGAGGGCATAGGATTTACCACCAACAATTCTGGGATCTAATGAAATTATGAAATTTACTTAACTTTTCTTTATCTCAGGAGATGAGTTTTTACAGCCTCTTATAAAACCTATAGATGGAGCCAAAGGTATTGTGATTTGGGTCAGAAAAATTGCATATGTTTCTTAAGTATTGTTGCTGGAATAATTTTATATCAGAATATTTTTCCTTTGGAATATAGAATGATGTAACATTTTGTTTTTTTTCCCCCTCAACTTGTTTCTAATTGTTATTTCATTAGGCTATTCATTCAATTGATTGGCATCATGAGGGCAAACAGTTCATGTGCAGCCATTCAGATGGTAGCTTGACTTTATGGAACCTGAAGAGCCCAAGTCGTCCTTTCCAGACCACAATTCCACATGGTAAGATGTCTGCTTTCAAAAGAAATGAACTCTGGAGATACAATGCCTTGACTTAAAGTAGGAGAGGTGGTATCAGTGTGTTTGGTAGAAAGAGGTGATAGGACATAGTGTCTGATTCTAAATAGCTTTTTATTCCTCCTTCAGATCCCCACATTATGTCCCAAAACTTTCTGTACTTCCCTTCTTCCTGTCTATCCACTTTTCTACTTTGTAAATGATACGTATGTAGAGACTTTCCCAACCAAAAATTGGATAATGGATGGTTGATGTATCTGAGGCAGAGATAATATAGGAAATTTGGCCAGTTTTAAAGGTTAAGGACCTAGCAAGAGAATGACACCATATAGATCTGAGTTTCAGACCTAATTCCTATGCTGCTTTATAGTCTGTTGTTTTCCAGACTTTCTCATTTTTCCCATTTTTGCCATTTGATTCCTCTAAATTATGAGAACTGTGGTTTTTATCATACGTTGTATTTATCTTATTATCTTCCTCTTGAAAGGAGATATTTAGGATTTATGTAGGACCTCTCTACCTAACTGGGCAGAATAAAAAGTTCAAATGTATGAATATCTTTTATTCAGATGACCATATTATTTCAGAGAATATTGCGTATGATCCAAGTTTCAGGTTTATCTCACCCCATTCGTTGTTTGTAAGAATAGAGAGATCAACACCTAGCACTTAATCGAACACATTCTATTTTATAGTTTCTGAGCGTTTATTATAGTATCAGGTTTAGAAAATAGTGGTATGTTTTTTATAATGGGTGACCCATAAATAACAAGATGGAATTATTCCATTTTGTAGTGATCTGCCATTTTTTATACCATAGTTGCATGCTTCATCTGCAAATGATTAAATTATTACAACATTTAACCCAGCAGTTTTACTTAGAGATTACTTTATGTTTAGATACTTACTTAGAGATACTTTATTTAAAGATTGCCATTATGGAAACTTGGAATAGGTGTTTGCTGTGCATCCCACTCAGGTTTAGTTATTTGTTTCTATGGTGGGATCCCTCCCCCCACCCAAAAAAATCCTGATACCTTTTATTTGCAGTTATTTTCAGGTGTGTAATATGATTTATTCATAAATTTTCTATTCTATTCTTCTCAACAGTCAATTTCTATAAAAGTTCTTTTCATCTTGATTGGATATTTGGTACTCTCATGTGTTCTACTATATCCATATTTCTTTTATCAATTTGGATTGTTTTCTATAATTCTCTTTTCCTGTTGAAAGAGATGAAGTTCTGTTCACAGGTTGTTGAAAACATCAGCTTCTGTGTTTCTCATATAGATCAGATTAAATTCCTGCTGCCTCACCATGACACACTTAAGCAAGTGTCAGTGACTTTGACAAGAGAGGCATTCCTAGTCATATCTACCTACAGTCGTCAGGTTCATTTAGTTCCCTTTGGTTTCAGCTGTTTATATTTCCTAAAATAAAAATTTTCTGTAAGTACCACTCTAGTTGTAGCCTACAAATTTTGATATGTAATTGCATTAATAATTTGTAATTTTGATTAATATTCAGTTTGAGGTATTTTCTAATTCTATTATAATTCTCCTTTCACCTATGAGCTATTAAGACATACATTTTCTATTTCTAAAAATGTTTTTTATTATAGATTTTAAAATTAATTGTAGTCAGAGACGGTGGAATGATACTAGTTCTACAAAATTTACTGGGATTTGCTTTATAATTAGATAAACACAATTACCATAAAGTTCCAAGTGTGCTCGAGAAGAATGTATGTTTTCTGTTACACAAAGGTCAAACTTGAAATTGATTTTTACATTGTATTGTTTAAATCTTGGTGAAGATTTTGTTGTTTGATTTTTCAATTCTGAGGGAGGTAAGTTGAAATCACTATTATTATGGATTTTTCCCTGTAATTCTGTTCATTTCTGCTTTATATACTTAAAAATCAATAGGTCAATCAGATTGATAACGTTAATCAGATTCTCTGTAATTTTACTTATATTTGACTAATGCTATCAATTTCTGAGATAGTGGTATTAAAATTTCCCAATGATTATAGTTTGTCTACTTTTCACTTTAATTCTTTCCTTTGTTGTTTCATGTATTTTGAGGCTTTATCATTAGGCATCCATCATGACTCCTGTAGAGAGCATATAGTGGGATCTTGCTCTTTTATCCAGTCTTATATCATTTAGGTGGAGTGTTTAGTCCATTAATATTAAATATAATTACTGATAGGATTGGATTTAGATATACCAGTTTATTATTTGTTTTCTTTTGGTCCTGTTGGTTTTTTTGTTCTTTTTTCTCCCCTTTTTGCCTTCTTTTGGATTATTTGGAAGGTCTTATTAGAATTCCATTTTAGTTACATATAGGCATTTTATCATCACATTTTTTTAAATCAGTTGCTTGAGGAATTACAGTATACTTCCTTAATGTTTCAGTCTGTTAGAGTTAACATTTATAACACTTAACATAAGTAGACATTTCACAACCATACATGTTTATTTACTTTCACTCACTGTCCTTTATACAGTAGTTATCATATGAGCTACATCTAAATCATTGTTATAATTTTTGCTTTAGTCTTAGGTATTTTTTTTAACTATAGGGAAAAATATTCTTTTGTATTTTATCTTATTTATAATTTTTAATGCTTTTCATTTGTTCCAGAAGATACAAGAACATCATTTAGCATTTCTTGTAGAGTGCAGGTCTGATGGAAATAAATTCACTTCTCTTTCATTTATCTGAAAATTTCTTTTTTTGCTTTCATTCTTGAAGTACATTTTTGCTGGATGTAGATTTCTGGGTTGACAGTTTGTGTGTGTGTGCGCGCATATATGCTGTTTTTAAGGTGTTGAACACTTTAAAGATGTTGTTCCACTGTCTTCTGGCTTACATAGTTTCTGAATGAGAAATGTGTGGTATTTTGATTTTTGGTTCCTCCATATATAATCTGTCTTTTTTCTCTGGCTGCTTTCAAAAATTTTTTGTACCTTTTATTATTAGCAACTTGAGTACAATATGCCTAGGCTTGTTTTCTTCAAGTTTATTCTGTTTCAGGTTCTATTGAGCTACAGAGCTTCTTAAATTTACGTCTTTCACAAAATTTGGGAAAATTTCACCCTTTATTTCTTCAAATATGTTTTCCTGCTCCATTTGCTATTTCATCTCTTTCTGGGACACCATTACCCTTCCAGTAGAATTTTTCAGTATTGTCCCACATGTCTCTGAGCCTGTGTTGGTTTTTTTGGTCAATCATTTTTTTCTCTGAATTTCAAATTGGATAATTCCTATTGATCTATCATCAATTTAATTGCTCTTTTCCTCTCCAGTCTTCATTCAGCTTTTAAGCCCACAAGTTATTCTTTCATTTCAGGTATTTTTTCCAGTTGTTACTTTTTTATGTTTTCTATTTCTCCGCTAAGATTTCTCTTGTCATTCATTATAAGCATTTTCCTTTCCTTTCCTTTGAACATCAAACTTAGATATAATAGCTGCTTTAAATCTTTGTCTGGTAATACCAACATCTGCTTCACCTTGAAGTTGCTCTCTGTTCATAAGAATGGCTCACATTTTCCTGCTTCATGTGTCTAATAATTTGGACTGTATCATGCATATTGTGGATGTTATGTTGTATATACTGTAGAATATAGTTTTGTTGCTCCCTCCTTCCCCTAGCCAGTATGTCTCCTAAACTGAAAAACCCATCTAGATTTTATTTTTCTACAAATCAAAATTTTCTAGACTACAAGAAGAGGCTTTTTCTGAAACTCAGATCATTGGGCACTGGTGGGACAAGAGGGAGGGTGGCCACAGCCAATGAGGTTAGATTAGTGCCTATTTCACTTGACATTAGCACTGTGATGACATGGCCTTTGTTGCGGCTAGTTTTCTCTTGGAACTGCAGGGATTGATTTTTTTCACAATAAATTGTAATGATCTCAAATATTTATTCTTCAATCATAATGCCCTCAGCTAAACATACACACGCACACATATACACATACACACACACACACACAGCTACATACATGATCTTAAACCAAATCCTGTGAAATATTTACTAGTGACATTGTTGCTCAGGAACAGGACAGAGGTGTCAACAGTTATCACTGTTATCTAACATTTTCCTGAAAACACTTTCCAATGTAATTAGACTTGAAAAAGAAATATGATATTTAAAAGTTTAGAAAGAGTTCAAAATTATAATTATTTTAATAATGCAATTGCACACCTAAAATATAAAAACTAATTAGGAATATATTAAGTATAAATGAAAATTCTGTATACAAAACAAAATACAATGCTTATTTATTTATTGTTGTGTGCGTATGTGCTAGAAACTAGTTATTTTATTGAGGTCACATTAGTTTATACTATTATATAAATTTGAGGTGTACATCATTATATTTCGACTTAAACTGCATTGTGTTCACCACCAAAGTCTAGTTGCCATCCCTCATCATACACATGTGCACCTTTACTACATTTGCCCTCCCCACATCCCCTTCCCCTTTGGTAACTACCAATCTGTTCTTCGCATCTGTGTGTTTGTTTATCTCCACATATGAGTGAAGTCATATGGTAATTGTCTTTCTCTGTCTGAGTTATTTCACTTAGCATAATTCCCTCAAGGTCCATCCATGTTGTTAAAATTGGGACAATTTTATCTTTTCTATGGCTGAGTAGTATTCCATTGTATATATACACACCGCATCTTCTTTATCCATTCATTCATTGATGGGCACTTATGTTGCTTCCAAGTCTTGACTATTGTAAATAATGCTGCAATGAACATAGGGGTGCATATATCTTTCCAAATTAGTGTTTTCATTTTCTTTGGATAAATACCCAGAAGTGGAATAGCTGGATCATATGGTATATTTTTAATCTTTTAAGAAATCTCCATACTGTTTTCCATAGTGGCTGTACTAATTTACATTCCCACCAGCAGTGTATGAGGGTTCCTTTTTCTCCACATCCTCTCCAGCAGTTGTTGTTTCTTCTCTTTTTACTAATAGTCATTCTGACAAATGGGAGATAATATCTCATTGTAGTTTTGATTTGCATTTCCCTAATAATTAGTGCTATTGAACATCTTTTCATGTGCCTGTTTCCCATCTGCATATCTTCTTGGCATAATATCTGGTCAGATCCTCTGCCCGTTTTTTGATAGGGTTGTTCATTTTTTCTTCAGTTATATGACTTCTTTATATAATTTGGTTATTAACCCCTTATCAGATATATGATTTGAAAATATTTTCTCTCATTTAGTGGGTTGTATTTTCTTTTTCTTCATGGTCTCCTTTGCTGTGCGGAAGCTTTTTAGTTTGTTGTAATCCTGTTTATTTTTTCTTTTGCTTCCCTTGCCTGAGTAGACATGGTATTCAAGTAGGTTCTTCTAAGACCCTTTTACATACTGTCTATGTTTTCTTCTAGGAGTTTTATGGCTTAAGGTCTTACATTCAAGTCTTTAATCCATTTTGAGTTAATTTTTGTGTATGGTATAAGATAATGGTCTACTTTCATTCTTTTGCAAGTTGCTGTCCCAGTTTCCGTAAACTATTTATTAAAGAGACTTTCCTTTCTCCGTTGTACATTCTTGGCTGCTTTGTCAAAAATTAGCTGTTCATAGATGTGTGGGTTTATTTCTGGGCCCTCAATACTGTTCCATTGATCTGTGTGTCTGTTTTTGTGCCAGTACCATGCTGTTTTGATTACTATAGCTTTATAGTATATTTTGAAATCACAGAGTGTGCTACCACAAACTTTGTTCTTTTTTCCCAGAATTGCTTTGGCTATTTGGGGTCCTTTGTTGTTCCACATAAATTTTAAGATTTTTTGTTCTATTTCTGTGAAAAATGTCATTTGGATTCGGATTGGGATTGCATTTGTAGATTGCTTCAGGTAATATGGACATTTTAACTTCTTTATTCCTTCAATCCATGAGCAGGAATATCTCTCCGTTTCTTTACGTCTTTAATTTCTTTCAATAATGTCTTATAGTTTTCAGCATATAGGTCTTTCACCTCCTTGGTTAAATTTTTTGGTAGGTATTTTAATCTTTTTGTTGTGATTGTAAATGGGATTGTATTCTTGAATTCTATTTCTGCTAGTTTGTTGTTAGTGTATCTAAATGTGACTGATTTTTGTATGTTGATTTTGTACCCTGCAACTTTACTGTATTTATTAATTATTTCTAGTAGCTTTTTGGTGGATTCTTTAAGGTTTTCTATGTATAGACTTACGTCATCCACAAGTAGTGACTGTTTTACTTCTTCCTTTCCAATTTGGATGCCTTTTATTTCTTTTCATTGCCTAATTGCTCTAGCTAGGACTTCCACTACTGTGTGGAATAGGAGTGGCGAGAGTGGGCACCCTTATCTTGTTCCTGTTCTCAGAGGAATAGCTTTCAGTTTTTCACCATTGCGTATGATGTTGGCTGTGGGTCTGTCACATATGGCCTTTATTATGTGAGGTACTTTCCTACTATACCCATTTGATTGAGAGTTTTATCATAAGTGGATGTTGAATCTTGTCAAATGCTTTCTCTGCATCTATTGAGATGATCATGTGATTTTTATTCTTCATTTTGTTAATGTGGTATATCACATTGATTGTTGTGTGGATACTGAGCCATCTCTGGAATAAATCCCACCTAATTGTAGTGTATTATCCTTTCAATGTATTGTTGTATTCAGTTGGCTAATATTTTATTGAGGATTTTTGCATCTATGTTCATCAATGACGTTGGCCTGTAATTTTCCTTTTTGTGTTGTCCTTGTCTGGTTTTGGCATCAAGGTGATATTGGCCTCATAGAATGAGTAAGGAAGCATTGCATCCTCTTCAATTTTTTTGAGCGTTTGAGAGGAATAGGTAATAAATCTTTGAATGTTTGTTAGAATTCACCAGAGCAGCTGTGTGGTGCTGGACTTTTTATTTTTTAGGAGGTTTTTGATTACTCTTTCAGTCTCCTGATTGGTCTATTCAGATTCTCTGTTTCTTCTTGACTCAGTTTTTGGAGATTGTGTGATTCTAAGAATTTGTCCATTTCTTCTAGGTTGTCCAGTTTGTTGGTGTATAGCTTTTCATAGTATTCTCTTATAATCCTTCATATTTCTGTGGTATCCATTGTGATTTCTCCTCTTTAATTTCTGATTTTATTTATTTGAGCTTCCTCTCTTTTTTTCATTGTTCCAGCTGTGGGCTTGTCAATTTTGTTTATCTTTTTGAAGAAGTGGCTCTTAGTTACTTTGATCCTTTCTATGTTTGTTTGTTAGTGTCTCTTTCATTTATTTCCACTATGATTTTTATTATTTCCTTCCTTCACCTAACTTTGGGCTTCATTTGTTCTTCTTTTCTGGTCCTTTTAGGTATGTTGTTAGATTATTTATTTGAGACTTTTCTTGTTTCTTGAGATAGCCTTCTTTTGGTATAAACTCCCTTCTTAGTACTGTTTTTGCTACATCCCATAAGTTTTGGTATGTTGTGTTTTTATTTGAATTTCTCTCCAGGTATTTTTGATATCTTCTTTGATTTCTTCATTGATCCAGTGCTTGTTCAGTAGCATGGTGTTTAGGCTCCACATGTTTGTGACTTTTCCAGCTTTCTTCTTTTAGTTGATTTCTAATTTCGTAGCATTGTGGTTGAAAAAGATGCTTGATATGATTTCAGTCTTCTTAACTTATTGAGGTTTCTTTTGTTTCCAAACATATGGTCTATCTTTGTGAATGTTCCATGTACACTTGAGAACAATGGATATTCCGCTGCTTTTGGTTGGAATGTTCTGTATATATTTATTAAGTCACTCTCGTGTGTAGTGTTTCATTTAAGGCCAATGTTTCCTTTTTCACTTTCTGTCTGAATGAACTATCCATTGATGTAAGTGGGTTGTTAAAGTCCTTTACTGTTGTGTTGCTGTCAATTTCTCCACTTAATTCTATTAAAAGTTGCCTTATCTACTTTGGTGCTCCTCTTTTAAGTGTGTATATATTAATAAGTGTTATGTCTTCTTGGTGGAATGTCCCTTTTCTCATTATGTAATGTCCATTTTTGTCTCTTCTTAAACTTTTTGGCTTGAATTCTATTTTCTCTGGTACAACTATGGCTACACCCGCTTTCTTTTCCTTACCATTTGCTTGGAATACCATTTTCCATCCCTTTACTCTGAACCTATGTTGGTATTTAAAGCTGAGATGGGTCTCCTGGAGGCGACGTACTGTTGGGTCTTGTTTTTAAATCCATCCAGCCACTCTGTGTCTTTTGATTGGTGAATTCAACCCATTTACATTTAGAGTGATTATTGATATATGAGGGCTTAGTACTGCCATTTTTATCTTTCATTTTCTGGTTGTTTCATATTTCCATTGTCTCTTTTTCCTTATATTTCTGTCTGCCATTTAGGATTGACTTTTTCTGTCATATGTTTCTCAATTTCCCCTTTTTTTGTATTTTGTGACTCTGCTCTGAGTTATTTGGTGGTTACAATGAGATTTGTGTAAAAGTTCTCATAGATGAGGTAGTCCATTTTCTGATAGCCTCTTATCTCCTTTAGCTTACGCTGGTTCTGTCCTTTTTCTCTTCCCCTTCTATGTTTTTGTTGTCACAAATTATCCTTTTTTGTATTGTTAGATTGTTACCAAATTGAAGTGGTTATAGTTATTATTTTTTTATTGAGATCTTAATAGTGTATGACATTGTGAAATTTCAGTTGTACATTATTATTTGTCAGTCACCATATAAATGTGCCCCTTCACCCCTTGTGCCCACCCTCAAACCCCCTTCCCCCGGTAACCACTAAACTATTCTCTTTGTCCATGTGTTTGTTTATCTTCCACCTATGAGTGAAATCATATGGTGTTTGTCTTTCCCTGTCTGGCTTATTTCACTTAACATACTACCCTCAAGGTCCATCCATGTTGTTGTTAATGGGTGGATTTTGTCTTTTTTATGGCAGAATAGTATTCCATTGTATATGTATATCATATCTTCTTTATAATCATCAGTTAATGGGCACTTGGGTTGCTTCCACATCTTGGCTATTGTGAATAATGCTTCAATGAACATAGGGGTGCATAAGTCTCTTTATATTCTTGATTTCAAGTTCTTTGATTAAATACCATATAACCCAGCTATCCCACTACTGGGTATTTCTATTTTTAATTTTTTGAGAAATCTCCATACTGTTTTCCATAGTGGCTGCATTCTCACCAGGAGTGTATGAGGGTTCCCTTTTCTCCACATCTAACATTTGTTATTTTTTGTCTTGGTTATTATAGCCATTCTAATGTGTGTAAGGTAGTATCTAAGTGTAGTTTTGATTTGCATTTCCCTGATGATTAGTGATGTTGAACATCTTTTCATGTGCCTATTGGCCATCTGTATATCTTCTTTGGAAAAATGTCTTCATATTCTCTGCCTGTTTTTTGATCAGGTTGTTTGTTTTTTTTGTTGTTGAGTTGTATGAGTTCTTTAGCTATTTTGGAGATTAACCCCTCGGGAGATATATGATTTGCAAATATTTTCTTCCTTGTGGTGGGTTGTCTTTTCATTTTGTTCCTGGTTTCCTCTGCCTTGCAGAAGCTGTTTAGTATGATGAATTCCAATTTGATTATGTTTTCTTTTGTTTCCCTTGCCCAAGTAAGCATGGTATTCAAAAAGATCCTTCTAAGACTGATGTCAAAGAGTGTACTGCCTATATTTTCTTCTAGGAATTTTATGTTTTGACGTCTTACCTTCAAGTCTTGAATCCATTTTGAGTTAATTTTTGTGTAAGGCAAAAGATAATGGTCTACTTTCATTCTTTTGCATGTGGCTGTTCAATTTTCCAAATATCATGTATTGAAAAGGCTTTCCTTTCTCCATTGTATGTTCTTAGCTCCTTTTTCAAAGATTAGCTGTCTGTAGATGTGTGGTTGTGTTTCTTGGTTTTCAATTCTGTTCCATTGATCTGTGTGTCTGTTTCTGTACCAGTACCATGCTGTTTTGATTACCATAGCTTTGTAGTATATTTTGAAGTTAGAGTGTGATGCCTCCAGCTTTGTTCATTTTTCTCAGAATTGCTTTAGCTATTCACGATCTTTTGTTGCCCTATATGATTGGTAGGATTATTTGTTCTATTTCTGTGAAGAATGTCACTGGGATTTTGATTGGGATTGCATTGAATCTGTAGGTTGCTTTAGGTGGGAAGGACATTTTACCTATGTTTATTCTTCCAATCCATGTGCATGGAATATATTTCCATTTCTTTATGTCATCATAGATTTCTTTCACTGATGTCTTACAGTTTTCATTGTATAGGTCTTTCACCTCCCTGGTTAAATTTATTCCTAGATATTCTATTCTTTTTGTTGCAATTGTAAATGGGATTGTATTCTCGAGTTCTCTTTCTGTTAGTTTCTTATTAGAGTGTAGAAATTCTACTGATTTTTTAAAGTTGATTTTTACCCTGCAATTTTGCTGTAGGTGTTGATTATTCCTAATAGTTTTCCAATGGATTCTTTAGGGTTTCTCTATATAAAACTGTGTCTTCTGCAAACAGCAAGAGTTTCACTTCTTCATTGTCAATTTGGATACCCTTTATTTCTTTTTCTTACCTAATTGCTGTGACTGGAACCTCCAGTAGTGTGTTGAATAAGAATGGCGAGAGTGGACACCCTTGCCTTGTTCCTTTTCTCAAGAGGGATAGCTTTCAGTGTTTCCCCATTGATTATGAAGTTGGCTGTGGGTTTGTCATATATGGACTTTATTATGTTGAGGTGCTTTCCTTCATGTGCATTTTATTGAGAGTTCTTTTTTTTTTTTTTTTTTTTTTACCATAAATCAATGTTGGATCTTGTCAAATGCTTTCTCTGCATCTATTGAGATGATCATGTGCTTTTTATTCCTCATTTTATTCATGTCATCTATCACATTGCTTGATTTGCCAATGTCGAACCATCCCTGTGTCACTGGTATAAATCCCATTTGATAATGGTGTATGATCCTTTTAATGTATTGCTGCATTTGGTTTGCCAATATTTTGTTGAGGATTTTTGCATCTATGTTCATCAGCAATATTGGCCTGTAATTTTCCTTCTCTGTGTTGTTCTTGTCTAGCTTTGGGATCATGGTGATGCTGGCTTCATAAAGTGTGTTAGGAAGTGTTCTGTCTTCTTCATTTTTTTGGAATAGTTTCAGACGGATTGGTATTAAATCTTCTTTGAATGTTCAGTAGACTTCTCCAGAGAAGCCATCTGTTCCTGGACTTTAAGTTTTTTGGAGGGTTTCTGATTACTATTTCAATCTCTTTACTTGTGATTGTTCTATTCAGATTTTCTATTTCTTCTTGGTTCAGTTTTGGGACGTTGTGTGAGTCTAACAATTTATCCATTTCTCCTAGATTGTCCAATTTGTTGGCATATAGTTTTTCATAGCATTATCTTATAATTTTTTGTATTTCTGTGTATCCGTGGTAATTTCTTCTCTTTAATTTCTAATTGTATTTATTTGAGCCTTCTCTCTTCTTTTCTCAGTGAGTCTGGCTAAGGATATGTCAATTTTGTTTATCTTCTCAAAGAACTAGCTCTTTGTTTCATTGATCCTTTCTGCTGTCTTTTTTGTTTCAATTTCATTCATTTCTGCTCTAATTGTTATTATTTCCCTTCTTTTGCTGAATTTGGGCTTCATTTGTTCTTTTTGTAATTCTGTTAGCTTTAGTTTAAGATTGCTTCTTTGAGCCTTTTATTTTCTGTTAACATGGGCCTATTGCTATAAATTTCCCTCTTAGCACCACATTTGCTGCATCCCATTATGAGTTGGTATAATGTGTTTTCATTTTCATTTTTCTCCAGTTATTTTTTGATTTCTCCTTTAATTTCTTCAATGATCCATTGATTGTTCAGTAGCATGTTGTTTAGTCTCCACATCTTTGTCCCTTTCCTAGCTTTTTTCTTGTAATTGATTTCTAGTTTCATAGAATTATTGTTGGAGAAGATGCTAGATATTATTTCTATCTTCTTAAATTTATTGAGGCTTGCCTCTTTGCCAGCACGTGTTCTATCCTTGAGAATGTTCCCTGTGCACTTGAGAAGAATGTGTATTCTTCTGTTTTTGGATGGAGTGTTATATATATCTCTATAAAGTCCATCTGGTCTAGTTTTTCCTTTAATTCCACTATTTTACTGTTGACTTTTTGTCTGAATGATCTATCCATTGATGAAAGTGGGGTGTTGAGGTCCCCTACTATTATTGTGTTGATGTATTATCATTCATAGTACTCAATTATAATCCTTTTAATTCTATTAGGTAGGTAATGATGTCCCTTCTTTCAATCTTGATTTTAGTAATTTGAGACTTATTTTTGGTTAGTTTAGCTAAACTTTTGTCAATTTGCTTGATCTTTTCAAGGAACCAATTTTCAATTTGATTTTCTCTATTAGTTTTCTCTTCTCTACTTCATTAATTTTTGATCTTCATTATTGCCTTCTTTCTGCTTGCTTCTGGTTCATTTTGCCCATTTATTCTGTGTCATAAGTTGCAAGGTTGGGTTATTGATTTGATACACATTTTTTTAAGATAGCTGCTTATTGGCATAAATCTCCCTTTCAGCAATGATTAAGCTTTATGTACTTGGGTGCTCCTGTGTTGGGTGTATGTATATGTATAAGTATTATGTCCTCTTGGTAGAGTGTCCCTTTTATCATTATCTACTGCCCCCGTTTGTCTCTTGTTGCCTTTTTTGTCTTGAAGTCCACTTGTCTGATATGATTATGGCAACACCTGCTATCCTTTCTTTGCCATTATCTTGGAGTATTATCCCATCCACCTTCTTTGTGTGGTTATTGTTAAATATACTATATATCCCACATTAAAATTCTATACATATTTTTTACAATTGCTTCTTAAATCAGTTGAGAAGATTGGAGAAGAAATACTCAATTATACTATCTTTTATAATTATCCACATAATTACCTTTACTGATCCTCTTAGTATTTTGTGTGGATTCAAATTACTGTCTTTCAGCCTGAAGAACTTTGTTAGTTTTTTTTGTAAGAGAGTTCTGCTAGCAACAGATTCTCTCAGTTTTTGTTATCTGGAAATATCTATATATTTCACCTTTATTTTTGAAAGATAATTTTGATGAACATAAGATTCTTGGTTGACAGGTTTTTCTTCTTCCAGTACTTTAAACATATGATTCCACTGCCTTTTGGCTCCATTGTTTCTGATAAGAAAGTCAGCTGTTAATCTTATTAGGGCTCTCATATGTGATGAGTCATTTTTCTCTTGGTGCTTTCAAGTTTTTCTTTTGGGCCTTCAGCATTTTTTTTGTAATGTGTTTGGGAGTAGATTTCTTTGCTTTTATCCTATATGGAGTCCACTCAGGTTCTTACGTGTGTAAATAACGTTTTTCATCAAATTTAGAAAGTTTTCAACCATTATTTCTTTGAATGTTTTTCTCTTCTTTTCTCGTCTCCTCTTATGTTACTCGCTTAATGCATATATTGGTGCAGTTAATTGTATCAAACATTTCTTTGAGAATGTTTGTTTTCCTTCATTCTTTTTTCTGTTTTTCCTGCACTGTTGCAATAATTTCCTAGTTTTTCCAGCATCAGTATCTTACATCCTCGAAATTGCTGTATTAAATGAAACCCTATTAATATTTGTGAAACATTGGTTTAGACACATCAGTTTCCAACTTGAAAGCTTCCAATTACTCTTCATCATCTATATTGCATATTAATTTTACAGATTGCCATTGTATGGCTCCTTTGTGCCTCATCAACATTATTTTAACTATTCTCCTACATGAATTATTTAATCTACCCAAATTGCCTACCCATTATTCCCTCAACATACTAGGCACTTTCTGTCAAAAAAGGCATGTGCTCTATTACCCAAATCCTGGCCTTTAATGCTCAATCTAGCTTCTAGGAAGGAAAGTCTTCTATTATAAAAGGAAACCACAGTTTTATTCTTAATCCCTACAGCATTTCATGTCTATCACTCTTTTGGTTATGGTACCTCATGTTGTCATTTTTATATTTATTTTGTTTAATCTAGTAGTTAAGCGTCTTGGTGGTCAGTTATTTCTTTGTGCCTTGGCACTTAGTACAGTACTCCGAACATAAGCAGAAGCAATAAACACAGTTGTTGATAATGATGTTTTATACAACATGACAGCTAAGCATGTTAAATTACTACAGACAACAAAGCAGAAACCTTAACCCTAAAATTAATTATTGGAGTTGGAAATTGAAGTAAAACATTAATTAGATAATTATTCTTTTCTACTGAAATCAGTGCATGATACTGATGAGTATTGATCGAAAAATAGTAATTGGTTCCATATATATAAACAAGTGGAAATACACTGTTTTGATTATTTAATGGCTTGGCAATTATTAGAGAAGCACTGAATGAAAAAGACATTAACTGAGAATAATGGGTCTCTTTCCTGGCTGTGTCACTTCCTTCAGTTCTCTCTATTCCCACTTATGAGCAAAACCAGTAATCACCAACCAGTTGTTCCTCATCCCTACGGACATGGTTTAGAGTGAGTCCCTGAGCCAAAGTTGTCTCTTTGTAAGGCATCATGGTCTACATATACTGTCAGCAGTTCTTTTTTATACATAATACAGATACTTTTTAATCTTTCTTCATATTTTGAATGATTATGACCAATATCTTATTAGTTGAAATAGAGTAAAAGAAAGACAAGGCAATTTCAGAAAGCATGCAATGGAGCAGGTAAGGTATGTTGTATGCTGTTACCCTGCCCTTTAAACAAATTTAATAAAACTATCTTGACATCCTATTTGGATTTAGCTGTACCATTCTGAAGCTGTCCTGAAAATGTAAACTTACATACATGTAAATGTCCCTCCTCATAATAGGTACCTGTGTCTATAAACAATTGTAGCAACACAAGAATAAATAAGGTGCTTATTAAAATAAAAAACAAACATATCATCTCAAAAAACATTTAAATTTTATCAAAATGAGACGGAATTATAAGGAAAAGCATAACTAGAAAGATAAGTGTGTTATATGCAGATGTAGCTTTCCTTCCATTTCCTACTCTTTTTGATCCTTTATTCCAAATCTTATGGAGTCTAAACAACATAACCTTTCCTCTACAGGAAACTTATTTTTGTTTTATTTAAATAGAGTACATCATTAAAATTTTTAAAAGTCATGAAATGTACCATCTGTGTTCATTGTGTAATGGACTTTAAATGAATTTGACAAAAATGCAGTGATTTTGATAGTCTATCATAAGCTTTAAATGGCAGATCTTTCTGCATATGAAAGGGGTTTGCTTGTATTATAGATAAAATTTTGAGCCTAGTATGGATTTTCATAACAGTACATTTCATTATGCAGATAAGTATGTACGTGTGTATGTGTTTGTCTTCAATTCTAAAGTTGTTTATTTTACCTTGAAACTTAAATAATTAAAATAACTTTATGAGACTAGGTTTATAGACAGAGAATGTAAAGCATACAAATATGATAAGTTTACAAATAACTTTATTGATTAGATAGCAGTCAATTGTTAGGACTCAACAAATTGTTTACAAATTCAACAAAAATGTTAGGATGCATAGACATGTGTTTATCCTAGTAAGAAAAACACATTGTTATATTCTTTCTTTTTTTCTTTATATTTCTTTAGTCAAACTTTTTAAATTCTCATGGATGAGGGGAATTTAAATCATACTTAATAAAATTCTTTTTCTTTTTTTAGGAAAAAGTCAAAGAGAAGGAAGAAAATCTGAATCTTGTAAACCAATTCTTAAAGTAGAATACAAGACCTGTAGAAATAGGTATGCACTTTTACTTTTGGAGATAGGGGAAAATATGTAAGAATCAGAGCCAAGAAGGTCGGATAACCTTTAATGTTTATGTATTGTTTAAAGTTTTACATAATTATATGTATATTAACTGACTGAATCCTCTTCATTGATATTAACAGCTTTCTTATTGTTGAATAGGCATCTCTATGATATTTTTATTATGAATATTTCAAATAGCAACTGTTAATTATTATAAATTTCTATGAATATTTAGATGAGTATTATATACATTAATTTTAACAATGTAGGACTTTTTAGCCATGCACATTACAAGTAGCAATTATTCAGCATTATTAAGCAGAAGCTATGTACCTATTGGTATTGCACGTGAAAGAATTAAATACATAACCAAATACATAACCAAGTCTCTGTACTTTAGGATCTTACATTCTGAAATTGGAAAGATTATAGTCTTGGAAAGATAAGCAGTTATGCATGTTGGCATAATAGTATTAAATTTTAAGATATAGAAAATTACATAAAAATAATATTTAATAAAGTTTTATCTTGTCTAACATATGTAGCAGACATATCCTGTATGTCAACAGTGTTCTTTTTACTTGCAATAATTGTTAATGGCAATATTTGCATCCAGAATTACCATAATTACAAATCTTGCCTAAACCTTAATTTTATTTTAACTCTAAGTTGGATAATCCTACTTTATGTTACTTATGTGCTCACACTAGAATGTTTTCTTGGCATCATAGGTACATTTAATTTTTTTATACTTGCTCTTCTAAAGGTTTAATAGTATAGAATCATAGTCATTTTTAATTAATTAGTATATATATGTATATACTAGATAGATACCTCTTTAGCCAGGGTACTGTTACTATGCATAACTAGTAAAAGTGACCACAGTTTTATACTGTTATAACTAGATTATTAAAACATTTCAAAATTACTAATTATGCATGGAAACAGTTTACATATATTCTTTTCCTTCTTAAAATATTGTTTGTAATTTAGACCTTGTTTGAGTCTGCAGGTTCACTATTATTTACATTAGCTGCTATGTAGTGTTGCACTTCAAGGATTATTGAAGTGTGGGGTACTATATTAACTATTAGTAGCAGCTTGTGGGGTTTTTTCTTTTTTGTTTTTAAAAGTTTTTCTCCTTCAGTTTTGGACTACCAGGACCTCTTATAATTTCTATTGTATCATCTGCTAGTATCCAGTCTTTTGTTTTCTATAGACTGAGAAATTTGAAACCCAAATTTGTAAAATGAGAGTAAATAGGTTCATGTGAAGGCATGAGGTTTTTCCATGACAAAGTGCATCATCCATGGACTTTGACATCTAATTTGTTTCTCAGAGGCTTTTTAAAAAATGTGTTTCTATGAGGTGCTCACCAATATTCAGCTTAATTCAATTAAAACGATATATATTGAGATACTACTATGCACTGTGCAATTTGTTTGATGTTCTAAAATGAAAGTGAATACTGCCTTCTTTTGAATTTGTTATGGTCTAGTAGCAGAAGTGAGGCAATAAACTAGTGGTTTCTATACAACATGTGAGGTGCTTTTATAGAGATATGCTATGAGAACACAGCAAAAGGGCACCTAACCCAGCCTAGAGGGAGTGGGAAGAACAGTGAAGAGAGAGATCAGTGAAATTCTTCTTGGGAGAGGAGATGCCTGAGATGGGACTTAAGGGATGATAGGATGGTGCTAGGCAAAGGGAGAAAGGCGTGAAGGTGAAGGTGAAGAGAATACTTCAGGAGTCAGGAATTCAAGTCAAAGCAGGGTGAAATACTGATTAAAATCGTTAGCTTTGGAGTAAGACAGCTATGTGACCTTGAAAATTTTAATTTACTCTTTTAAATTTTAATTTCTTCATTAACAATATCCATCTCGCTGTGATGTTTGTGAGGATTAAATGAAATTATGCATAGAGTTTGTAATGTCGTAAGTTTGATGAATGGCTCATAGTGGATTTCTTAATAAAAGGAAATTATTATGATCATCATCAAAGCTATGATATTCCACATTGTTAAAATTATTCAACTGATCCTAAATTAATGATTTGTTCTAGTAATTAGTAATCCAACTTTGTATAGAAGTGATTCTTCAGATTTCTAATGAGAAATAATTATATATTATTGATCATAATTACTATCATCTCATTTATTGTGCACTTCAGTACACTGTGTCTATTTGTTGTGATTACTGCTATATTAGAAAAGTCACTTCTAGAAGCAGTGGTTCCTCAACTCAGAACACAAGGAGACTGAAAATCAGAGGAACTCTGAAGTTAAGGGTACTGAAAAATATTGCCAGGCAAAATGGGCCATAGCCTGGAAGTGGAATTAAAGGCTATATTTCCACTCCATCTAGTACAGAGTAGAAACTTTGTGAAGTCAAAAACTGGAACGGCTGTGGCAGGAGCAGGAACTTCAAGAAGAGTTTTACCGTATATGCTGCAACAATAAGGCCTCTTAAAGGACTGCATAGATAGCAGATGTAAGGGTTATGTTTTATGCTTAATTTTATCTTAGACCAGTCATTCACAAACTTTCTTTACATTTCTAGGGATGAACAACCATTCTGCTTAGGAATCGTTGGTCCCCAGTCACCAATTTGCTTACTGGCACTCCAACCACAATTGGCTCTAGGCTTAATAATTTTATCCTCTTCAATAAAAGGAATAATGATCTCTCTACCTGCTATGACAATAGCATTGTCATGTTCTCTGTAGTTTACAAAAATTACTTTCTACTTGTCCTTTAATCCCTTCCTATCATGGCCACCTACTGATAGACTTCTTGTGTAGTTAAGTTCTCCAAGCCTCAGTATACCCATCTGTTAAGTGGAAATAATAATAGCAATTCTCTCATTAGGATATCATAATGATTAAATACAATAATGCCTGTAAAATTCTTCACACAATACCTGGAACATCATAAATACTCAACAAATGGTATTTTAATACATATTATATTATGCTACACAATTGTTTAATCCTGCTGCCCTTCATTGAGACAAAATTTTAATGTTTTTTTCTTTATTATATTTTTTTCTACTTTATAAGTTATACAGTAAAATAGACTTTTTTCTTTTGGTATACAGTTCTATGGATTTTAACATCTGTATAGAATCCTAAAGTCACCACCACAGTAAGAATATAGCAAATTTCCATACCCCCAAAATTCTCATATTTTATCCTTTATGGTCACACCTTTCCCCAGGTCTAACCCCTGGTAACCACTGATCTCTTCTCCGTCACTATAGTTTTGCCTTTTTGAGATGTCATATAAATGCAGTTATATATTGTGTAACCTTTCAGCCTAGCTTCTTTCACTCAACATAATGCCTTTGAGATTTATCCAAGTTGTTGTTGATAATTTTTTATTTTTATTAATGTTTTCTTTATGTAGGAAGACATTGTCAATTATGTAGTTATTTATTTCTTTTATAATAATCCATCTGATAAGTATCCCAAGATACAATTGTATTAAATAGTAAAGGAGGCCATTTAATGTGGCATAGCATTTACCAAATTGTGTTCCTTTAATCACTAACAGTATCCATGGAAAAAAGGAATCTGTAATCAAATAAATTTGAGAAATCTGAGAAATTCTGGGTTATGTAAAAGTAAATTTGATTTTTTATAATTTCTCAGAATCTTTAATATATGACATGAATTAGAAATTTTTAAAAGGGAGATATAATGGTTTTCAAGTGTTTGTCAAATTATTAAATTACGAAAATTCTTTTTTGCAGAACACCTAATAAGTTATATTCCACAGTTTGAGAAACATTAGACTAGAAATGAATAATGTGGATTTTGGAGTCTGGATTTGAATCTTTTTCTGCTGCTCACTAGATGCTTGACTCTGAACAAGTTATTTAACCTGTATTAATTCCAGGTTCCCCATCTTCAAAATGGGTAGTAGCACTTTCTTTGTCAGGGAAGAGGTTTACAGAGTTATGAGGATTACATAAAATGTACTTTATATATATACATAGCACAATATATGCCACATGGTAAGCATTCAGTAAATTGTGGCTATTTATTACTACAGGCAGTGTAGACCACTGTTTAGGAGAATAGGCTTTGAAGTCTGATAGATCTGTTTTCTTCTGGGTTTTTCTGCTTAGTTGTCATTTAACTTTGTTAATAAAATGAGAACAATACCTATGAGGATTTAATGTGATAATTAAATATCTAATGCAATTATCTGTGAGTGGTTCCTTAAGCATTTTCCTGAGGAAATCACTTCATATTCAGTCATTCAGTAGTCTACAGAAACGTGCATATATATCAACAGTTATCTTCAGATCCAGTGTTTTTTGATGCAGAGTCATAACAAGGACAGAAAAGGTTTTGCTTCCTTGCTGTAGTTTTAGAAAGGCTATATTTTCCAATGTGCATACAAAAATATGGAGAGTAAATTGCTTCTTAACCTATGTTTGGATTAATACTAGGATATGAGAGTAAATTCACCCACTCTTACATAGAAAAAATAGATATTTATGATCTTTATTAATATTTGGAGCAGATAGTTAAGCTCAATATGTATGAAAAGATTACGTTCTCCAAGTCTTGACCTTTGTTGCAAAACAAAACAACAAACACAAGTGCAAAAACTCATACTCGTTTCATGCGAAATGATTTTTAAATCTGAAGAAATCTTCTTAATGGTATGTGTATATTTTATAGAAAAAACAAACTTGCTTATTATCACCATTAGAAGGTTGGTAATTTACTATGTCAAATTACTGGGGCAAGACTAACTCAGGTCAACTTATGCAGGACTCGAGGAAAATAAAATAGAGCATTTTTCCTTATTTAGCTTACAACTCAAATATTTATGTCAAAACACTGAGACAGAGCTATAAGTAAAAAAGTAGTACAAGCATTTTGTATGTAAGTTTTGATGGAGACTTTGACAAAGGTTTCGTTGTTTTTATATAGCCAGCATAAGATTAGCAAATGTTCCACTGGTAATATTTGGTACTATGTATAGTACAAAATGGAAGAGAAAGGGAAATCTTATAGAGTGATTTCTAGAAACAAGTAGATTCCCCAGTTTAGCAGATGGATGGAAGTGAATTATTTATAGAAGCATATGTTCTTAAAAAATTTTGAGACAATGGAAGTCTCTAGTTCTTCTTGAAAAATTTTTTGGAGGAGAGTATTTTCAATTTGGTATTTACTTATTGAAAATACTTCATATCAACACATAACATATTTTCTTTTATATACATAACTAGAGATAAAGTTATTAATTTGAGAAAAGTGAAAAATTATGAAACTATTTCATAACTTTCAGGCAACTATAGTATTTTATAGTCATCTCAGCCCCATTCTTTTATCTAATTGTATCTTGCAACTAAAAGAGACTAAAAATTTTGTTTGAAGTTAGTTTTACAAGCTAAATAGAACTGTCTGGCCCTAGGGAAAATCAAGAAGATCACATTTATTTTTGGTGAATTATCTTTCGCTTACATATTGGTTTCCTCCATCTTTTCATCGTAACCCTTTTTCCATAGAAATTCCATTATATAGAATTTTCATGTTACCTTGTACCATTCTGGGCTTGCCACTGTCACATTTCATTTCATATTGAAATTTGCCTCTTTTGTCTAGAGATTTTGGGCCTCACATGCCAACTGCTTAATATGTTAAATTAACATAGCCTAATGTTCTAATGGTAGTGATTTAGATTTGGAGAACCAACTAATATGTATGTGAAGATATCCTTTTGAATCACTGAGTACCTCCACCTCCCTCCAACCTCATTGCCTTTCCCCCACCCCACCTCAACACTTTTAGACTGATTCATTAGTAATTTTAATGGTGAGAATGTACATCCATAAAAAGGGAAATGATAGCATAGTAAATTGTTGGGTGAGATATCTTGGGCCAGCAAAGACTTTTGCACTCTGTCAAATTACACTATGTATAATACCCATCAAACCCATTCTTTATTGTCTCAGTCCTGTGACATTGTGTCAGCTTAAAGAACTTCTCAATCTCATTAGCTTTTTTCCCTATATAGTGAACCATTCATAATATTTTCTGGTGGACTGTCCTATGACAAAGCTTGCAGAAGACCAAGTTTAACCATCATGCATGGAAAAGCAATTACAGTGCTTGAAATGGATCATCCGATTGTTGAATTTCTAACATTATGTGAAACACCCTATCCAAATGGTAAGTAACTAAAATGAAACTATTAATGTTTAAAAATCATTTTTGAAATGCTAAGTTCCTATAAAATTAAGCTTAAATATTTTTAGTTTTGGCAGTTGACATCTACTGTGGTACAACACTGTGAGCTACAGGTGCTGGAGCAGGTTCTGCAACTGTACCTATATGACAAACTGGAAGTAAGACAGATGTAGTGCAGCAGTGCTGGAGTTTCAGGTTCTAATATCAGGTAAGTGCTTTAAACTTTGATAAGGATGGTGGAAGCTGAGCTGGGAGGGTCCGATAGGGCTCGGGGTGAAATCACTTGGGGAGACTGAGGTCTTCTAATAGCCTTTCCTAGACCAGCTCCACCCATCCCATTCCAATGCCAATCAAAGTTAAAGCACTTACCTAATATCAGTGATCTGTAGCTCTGGTGGTGCTGCATCTGTTTCACATGTGGCTTTGCTTCAGATGCAACTGCAGCACCTGTGATTATTCTAGGATTGCTGATGTATGGTTAGTGATTTATTTCAATTTTGAGTATAATTATCAGAAGGACCTTTGGGAGGAGATGCTTATATATTTTTATCATCTCAAATATAAATACTTTTTTAAAGGTAAAAACTAAATTATATGCAAACCGTGTAATGGAATTTAATGATGAAATATTTTACTAACGAAATCTAAAAATTGAGAAGGGGTGAAACATAAAAAGAGAAATATGAGTTTATGATTAAAACAACATAGTGGGTATATACATTACTACATCGTCAAGAAGTAACAAAGAAGGGACAAAACACTGGAATTAGAGACAGAATATTTGGGTTTATGATTTAGCTCTGCCATTTACTAGCTATGTGACCTTGAGCAAGTCAGTTTACATTTGTGAGTTTGATTTGTTGTTTATAGAAAGAGAATAATAATATTGACTCCACCTGATTATTGGAAGGCCAAAGTGAACATACTTTATAAACTATAAAGATATATAAATTGTGAGTTTTATTATACATATATAGTTTTAAATTCTTTAGTTTCATATTTAAAAGATGGGATAAATTGACATGAAATAACAATCAAAATGTGACACTTTATTTCCAGAGTTACTGGGGACAGATAAATTACCTGTGTTGTTAATTAGTCATAAATATTTATGGGATGCTTCTATAGTCTCATTACTACAAGGACTTGTTGATAATACAGATAAAGTATGAAACTGATCTCTGATGTCAAATCACAAAATCTGGTCAAATTAAGGAGATAATTGTGACTTAAGTTTAAAAAATATAACACCTTATTTAAGTGCTCAGTTATATGGGTCAGAGTTTAAATAATGTACTAATTTATAGACTGGTCAGATAATCAGTGATTGAAATATTCATGCAAAGCTTCATGGAAAAAGTAGGATTTAGGCCTTGAAGAATGACTTGGGCCTTGGAAAGGATATTGAGTAAAGGTTGTAGAAACTGTGAGGATTGCTAGATTGAGATCAATTTACAGAAAGCATTGAACACCTTTTGGAGATATTTGGAAATAGGCAGCTGCAGAGGAATTTTGAGGAAATAATAAGATGAAAGAAGGCAATGTTTTTAGTAGATTTGCCCAAAAGGAGTGTGTGAGTTTGAAGAGAGACACTGAAATCTAAAATTCCAGATTCCAGCTGAGAGGCCTTTATGATAATGTGCATTAAAATGGTCAAGATCTGAAATAGAGTGCTGCCTGTAGGAATGGAAGGAGGAAAACTCGTTGAATTTGGTCAACAATTGGATTAGGGAGTGACATGATAGATAACTCAAAGACAACAATATATTTTTTTATATTCAGTAATAATAGTTTTTGGAAAGAGAGAAAGATAAGCCTAATTATGAGTCAGTAGAGTTGTTTAGAGAACAGAAAAAGAGAGAAAAGTCTTTAATATTTATGAATAATCAGAATACAGATATTCTTTGGAGTTAGGAGAAAGAATGATAAAGGAACAAAGGAAGAATGAATGGAGGACCAAAGCTGAGCTTAGGAAAATGCTTCCTATTGAAGAGCCTAGAGAAGGAAGAAGTGCATGCCAGAAATAGAAACTGAAATGTGTGGTTGCAAAGATCAAACACTATATGTGTCTGCGTATATAAATTTCTGCACATCAGTAGAGGTGTTAGGACAATTTCTAATAATGTTAAATTATAAATGTTCTCTAACCAAGTCTAATCACTTCCAAGCCACATATACAAGACTTTGTTTTTCAGAGAAGTGATAATGAGGATAGAACTTATTTGTAAGAGGCTAGAAGAAATAGTTTAGCTTTACTCAGTAAATCATAAATGTACTTTATTAACTATTGCTAATTAAAACAATAATACGTGAAAATGCCAGAAAAGAACCCTACAATACACAACAGGATATAATGAAAACTTTCTTACTGGCCTTCCAGAGGCAACAACTGTTAACTGTTTCTTATGTATTCTCCCGAAAATAATCTATTGCATGTGCCTATGTGTACTTATTTATGTATGTATACATTATCTCTTTTCATTACAAATGACAGTATACTCTGTGTGCTGTTCTGTATCGTACTTTTATTTCACTTAACAGTATATTTTGATTATAATTCCGTATTAGCAAATATGGAACTTTAATCTTCTTTACAGCCGCATAGTGATAAATGTTATGCATATGATAAACAAAATAAATTTATTAACAATTTTTAATATTGCTGAATCACTTGTGACATCTGACAATTCAATCCATTTTTCAAAGCCTACAAATGCCTAAACCTCTTATCTCAGGGGAACACATTGCCCAGAATAACTAACCAACTACACCTGGAATTCATCAGTTTCACATCTAGATTTAACTGTATCTAGTCCTTTACAAGTGTTATAAATAGTGGATTTCTCTTCAGAGACGTAGTAATTATGATAAAGCTGTTCACTTTATTGGGGGCTAGGGTTAAAAAAACTGAGCCTGCTCAAAAATGAACCAGTTAATCTAATAAATGAAGTAATGCAGTTGGGATCTATTGAGCACCTACTATGTGTCAGGCTTTGCATTAAACATCTTCCTATACATCTAATCTTCATAACAGTATAACGCAGTTGTTATTTTGCCATTTCAGTGGGTAAAGAAATTGAATGTCAAAGAAGTTAACTAATTTGCCTAAGATCAAACTGTTAATAAATAATAGACATAGAACTGAACCCAATACTGGCTCCTAAGGAAATCTTTTTGTTCAATGGATACCACAGTACACCGAGTATTTCTACAAAGGTGAAACTTTTGCTACTAGTTTTTACTTGAAAAGAAACAACATTATCTACAATAGATGTAACTACCTAAAATGCTAATTTATGACTTTTGCTCATTCGTGCCAATGTCTCAGCTATTTTATTTTTGTGTCAATTGCTTCCAAACCAATGATTTTCCTAAAGAGGAGAGAGAAGACAAAGAGGCAACTAGTAGTATAGAACCCCTGTTTTCTTCAAACTGAAAACCAAACCAAAAAAACCCCAACAAACCCCAAACCCCAAAGTTTTGAAACAATGTTGAAAAACTTAAAACAGCTTTAAGAGATAAGGGAGAAGTGGGCAGGAAGCCTCAGTTTGAGAACAGTTTAAGTAGCAAACTGTGAGGACTTTATACTGTCACACAGATATCACACAGATATGTACTCAAACAAGGGCATGCTCCTCAGTTTTTTTGTTTTTTGTTTCTATTTTTTCTCTCATAGCATGTGACTTATAAACATAAATACGAATAGTTTCTGTAGCTTCTCAGGACTGGAAGGACTATGAAAACCATCTATTCCAGTTTCCCATCCGAGAGTTGAATACTCTGAACAAAATTCTTGCCAACTGATTGTTAAGTTTAGGATTAAGTACCTCTTAAATTAGCAAGTGGAAACTGCTGGTATAATGAAAACAGGATGGAGTTTAGAGTCTGAAGGCCTGGGTTAAGTCTTCAGCGCTATCACTTGCTAGCTTTGTAACGGTGTGCCGATCTCATAAACTCTTTGGACCTCAGTTTTCTCTATGAAACGGAAAAATAGTAATACCTGCTCCAGCTGCTAAGAATCAAATGGCACATAGGTAAACTGTAAAATGTTTTTGTAAATAGTTTTTCTTTAAATTGAGAATAACACTTTGTGGCTTTCCCTTATTAGTCCTTTATTATAGGTGGAAAGCAGTGTCTTCCCTGACCACTATAACTAAATTAGCACTCCCCCACCAACCACAAGTCATTCTTATACCATTATCCTTATTTTTTTCATAGCTCATGTTACCTTCTGCATTCTTATGTATTTAGTACTTGTTCATGGTTTGACTACATCCCTAGAATGTAAGCTCCATGAGAACAAGGACCTTGTCAATCTTATTCTCCATATATCTTTTGTTCTTAGAATAGTTTCTGGAATATATTGAAGAAAGGAAGGGAGGGTTGAATTTTAAGAACTTGAAAATCGTAGACTATCCTTAGACGCTCTGCTTTTTTGAGATATATACTCTTGGACACATAGTAGGCAATCTTTAAGTACATGTTAAATTACATTGAATTGAAAGTAAATTTTTTGCTGTATGGAGTGTTGCTCTCATCGGGAGTTGAATATGTATCATAGCCCAGAGAAGCAAAACTACTATTTCCTTATGTCTCCTTGTAGGCATGAACTCAGATCTAAAATGGAAGGTTATGGAAGAATAAGATAAATGTTTGTGAGATGGAGGTGACAGGCTCCCTCTCTTCATGTAATCTACTACTATCACCACCTCATGATTATTGAGATATATTTAACTATGCTATGCACCTTCTCATTTTTTTGTTGTTTCCTGTAATGGTCTTAAACATGAAGTTTGAGAAACACAATATAGATTTTTTAAAAGAGCTCTTTACGTCTTACTTTGGCTCATTTTGGTCTTCTCAAATCATTTAAATAACATTTATACAAGAGATAAGGGAAGTGCAAGTTTGGTGCTTTTATAAAATGTGAGATATGAAAACTTTTCCATTTTTTCTTTTTTATTTGTAGAATTTCAAGAACCCTATGCTGTCGTAGTACTTCTGGAGAAAGATCTCATTGTAGTTGATCTGACACAAAGCAAGTAAGTTATCCATGTACAGATTAATACTAATTATTTTTAAATTCTATCCACAAATAAATAGAGGAAGACATTATAGATAATTGGTATTAGTATTCTTTAGGTGGTAAATCTTCTTTATGTGGAATATTGCTTTACTAGAATTATGGAAATATAATTTGGTTCAATAATGAAAATTAAACCAGGAGAGTTTAGGGGACACTAAGGAAATTGTGAGATGTTTTAAAGGTAAGACCTAATGTTTGGAAAGATGCATTTGAAGACTCAGGACACACAAAATGGATCACATTTCTACTGTTTCCCTAAGCAAAAGCAACTGTTACGAAAACTTGTACAATGTACTGTCTGGCCATCTGTAAATCTATTGACTAAAGGAAAATGGCACATGATGAAAGTATTACGGAACTACTGCAGCAGACAATACAGAAGAGCAGGATCTCCAGGGCAGAGAAGATAGAGGCCCTCTTTTACTTTCTTTTCTTTTTCATTATGTTGTGGACAATGGAAATAGATATAAAATATTGGTATTAGAGTGGTGCTTTCTACTTATTTACATAGACAGTAAAAGTAGCCTTGAAATTGATGAACACTGTCTTCGTGCTGCACGTTTTCATTATAAATGATAGGCATAAAACTGATTTTTCCCTCATTCTGTGCCCTAGACTCGCTGATCTTTTAGCCCCTTGTATTTGTAGAATTTTTGTACATGTTCTCTCCTCTTCATGGAATAGTCTTCCTTTCCTTTTTCTCCTTATTAACTAGCATCTTATCTATAAGACTCAATTCAGACATCATTTCCTCATGGGAAAAAAATTTTCACTACCTGTATAATTTGGTCAAATATCCTATTAAAGGCTCTCATAGCTCCTGTATTCCACTCCTTCATAGCTTTCACACAGATAAAATTTTCCATTTATTATTGTTTTAAAGATTGTCTCCCTACTAGCCTGTAGGCCTCCTGAAGGAGGGGCCTTGTCCCCTCATGGAGTAAGTTCTCAATAAACTTTTGCTGAATGAATTACAATCTGAGTTCTGCTTTCCATGTAGTTTGTAAATATAAAAGCCAAAGCTCTTTCATGCTAATTTGCAGCATATAACATTTCAATATTTTGAAAGAGATATAGGATTTGGACCCTAAGATCATCATAACTGAATTCTGCCTAGCTGCTCTATTTATCAACATTAAACTTGATTAAGTTTTGGGTACATGTATGGATTTATGCTTCTTCCTCTAATTTCTAATGTAACTTTTATTAAAATGTACTCTTCTGGGGCCAGACTTATGGCATAGTGGTTAAGCTCATGTGTTCCGCTTCGGCGGTCCAGGGTTTGCCAGTTCGGATCCTGGGTGCAGACCTATACACTGTTCATCAAGCCACACTGTGGTAGCATCCCAGATAAAAATAGAGGAAGATTGGCACGGATGTTAGTTTGGGGACAATCTTCCTCAAGCAGAAAGAGGAAGATTGGCAACAGATGTTAGCTTAGGGCCAATCTTTCTCTCTCACACACACACACAAACACAATGTACTCTTCTGATCTTACTGGTACTCGACTCTTCTTTCTGCGCCATATTTGGTGGTTCCTCATACCTTGTCTAACATCCTCCAAGGCCTGCTATACTTTACCTTTAATGCTCACTGTCTTCAGTATATACATTTATTCTTTTGTTTTGAATGTTTTTATTGTAGTAAAATACACACAAAAGTTACTATTTTTATACATTTATTCTTTTCATTACCTTATGTAAGTATGTGAATTGACATTTTGTTTGCAAATTTTTATCTAACATTTCACCTTCTTCAGCACCATGTTTTAAAATCTATGTGATGCTCCCATTTCATTGTCTATTACAAGAAATTTAATGTGTCAAAAACTGAATATATTCTCTTTCCTTCCAAACAGTTACCTTTTAGCTATGTTTAATGTTAACATTAAATTGCAGCTTTGTACTCCTTTTCAAATTAATTTATTAATTTCTCCTTCCTTCTTTTCTTTCTTTTTTTCTGTTTAGGACTCTACATGAAAGTAACGTCAGGGCTTACAAATTTTTCCTCTTCTTGGTTTCTTGGATTTATGTCTTCACTTAGATTTCCATAGCAACCGGTCAATACTTTTACATCTAAATTCCTATAGTACATTTTTAGTTATTATTTCTCTCTTAAATATCTTTTTCCCTACTCTTTGCCAATATACTAAAATAATTTCCCCAAAGATTTTCATGATATTGTTCACCTTGTCAGGAGTCTATCATTGTAAACTCTTGCATATCAAATCCCAAATTGTGGATCTGGTCTTTAAGGTGATCCATTTATTTTAATTCTAATTCTTCAATCTCAGAAATGTTGATAATTTCTACTCTGAAGGAGGAAGCTTTGATCCATCCAGTTTAACCTACTTGCCAAGCAAACACAACTTCCTTCTTTCCATCTGATTTTGCATATGCTACTATTCTTATCTGGGATACCATCTGCAGCATTTCAGATTGGAGGGAAGGAACTTCTGCCAACACACACACACAGCCCAAAGTCTCTGAAGATTGAACTAACTTCCTAGTAATATGAGGAGAAAATTATTTTTAATAAGCCCTTCCCACCTCCCAAAAAGACACATTGTATCACAAGTAACATGATCACACAGACCTAGAACAGATGCAGCATAGAATTATACTCAATTTCCTCTACTACAGTGCCTGGTACATAAGAAGTGCACAATAGATTATGGCTAAAAATCTCTTAATTTGATTTTCTACTGATACCTCTTTTTAAAATTATAATTATATAGGCTTGAGAATATGAAATTTACTGTACCCATAATTCTGCATGTCCACTATGTTCTCTAGTTTACATAGGAAATGATCTTTAACATATTTAATCACACACACAACTACCTAGCACTCACATCTTTCCAGTTACTCCTGCAGAAAACAAAAACAAAATACTTGCCTATGTATTACCTTCCTTGGAAAAACATGTCAAATTTACTAAGATATTTTAATACTTATAAATATATAAATATTTAGATAAAATTGTACATGAGAAAGTACCTAGGAGATATGTTTTAATAAACTGATGTCAACTTGCTGCATAATATTTTCAGTTTAACAAATTCATTCTGTCCGTATTAGCAAAGTGATATAACTGTGGAATTTTGGGAAAGAAAATGAATTTATTCAAATAAAGTTGTAGAAGTATTTATATTACATTTTTAGATAAATATTTTTAAAAGAGCATTCTGTTCCTGTGATCCTTGTTTTATGATACTTAAAAAAACAAGTGAAATGTATAATTAATATTTAGAAGATTTTAGAGTTAGTTTTATAAAAGTTATTTCATTTTTTTATCATTGCAAAATGACACTAATATATTATCTTCATCTATTAGTTTTCCAATCTTTGAAAATCCGTATCCCATGGACATTCATGAATCACCAGTTACATGCACAGCATACTTTGCTGATTGCCCGCCAGATTTGATTCTAGTACTCTACTCTATAGGAGTCAAGCATAAAAAACAAGGATACAGTAATAAGGTAAAAGTAACAATTAAAAATAAGTTTTATTGTATTCATATTCATATCATATGATCATACTTTTTCCTGTTATTTTATTTTCTGACTTTCCATATAAGAAGACGTGAAAAAAATTCTAAGTCATAAGCTGGCATCTATAAAAGACATAACTTCTGAAATTCAGATTTCCTAAATGCTGCATAGCTTTAAGCCTGCAGAAATACAAATTTCTTATATACTAAGTATATAATTATACCCTAAGGTATACTTATCTATCATATATATTTTTATATACTTATGGTATATTTAAATTAACATATTTGAATCATAAGATGTAACTTTTAATTATTTTAGATGAAGGATTATGTTTTAAGAAGTTTTTAAGAGTCAACTCTTTCTAGTTAATCATTTCTTATCAATCAGTGGTTAACAAGACATAATTATCAAAGGTCATTTGTTAAATAACTTTCTAGTGGCCGGCCCAGTGGCACAGCAGTTAAGTGCACACATTCCACTTTGGCAGCCCAGGATTCGACAATTTGGATCCTGGGTGCAGACATGGCACCGCTTGGCAAGCCATGCTGTGGTAGACATCCCGCATATAAAGTAGAGGAAGAAGGGCATGGATGTTAGCTCAGGGCCAGTCTTCCTCAGCAAAAAGAAGAGGATTTGCAGCAGATGTTAGCTCAGGGCTAATCATCCTCAAAAAAAAAAAAACTTTCTAAAATTACATTTTGTTATATTTAACTACTGGAGTCAAATACTTAGAATTGTAATAGGCCCCCTGTTATGATTTCTCTTGTTTGCACAGGGCTGTTGGGATGGACAACTTTAGGGCTCACAATTTATGTAGTATTCTGTGTTAAATGGCACCACAATAGTTTGGCAGTACACAGACAATGTGACAAATGTAGCAGCGCTGTATTTGTATGATTAAAAATACTTCTTTGATTTTTTATATGAATGGTAATATTTGTTAAAATCTATATTTTTAAAGGGGATAGAATTATGCATTTGGAATTGTTTAATGAAAACATTAAAAGATAGCTACACACTTCATCTTTCATTACTTTATAGCTATTTATTTCTAAGTGAAACTTTTACCATTATTTTTAAATATTTTCATTTTAAATTTATAAGTCATTCAAATTAAAAAATAAAACTTATTAATTCTTCCTGGATAATCTATTTAGGAGTGGCCAATCAGCGGAGGAGCTTGGAACCTTGGAACACAAACATATCCAGAAATTATTATTACTGGGTAAGTGAGATGTGATTTGTGAGTTTATCAATTAATCAACAAAAAGATTTCATTCAATTTTTACACTTTCCCATAATTGTCCTCTAGGCAGACTGACAGTTTAAGTAAAAGTAAAAATATAACACACAGCTTCTAACCTTGATGGAAGATAGAATCAAACCATTGAAAACAAACTTATAACAAGAATAATTAAATATAGATTAGAAAAGCAGAAGAAAGTCAAAGGAAGAAAAATCATGAGAGATTAGTCAAGGAAGAATTCCTGTCAAAATCTTACATTACTAGCCTTAGAAAGGCCCTTACCAACATCTCTTGAGTCCTGCAAAATCCAGCAGTCACTGCTTTGTATCCCCATCAGGTGGTTAGTTAAAGTATGCTTCAAAACTTATGGCTCAGAAATGTCACTACTTCCTATAGCAACCCATTTCATGCTCTAATATTGAGATGAAAACAGAGACATAGTAACAGATAAAGATGAGATTTAAAAGATAATAAGGGGCTCTGCTTATGGGATATGGAGAAGATGTATTTTTCCCTATTCTTCCCACTAAGTACAACTAAAAACCCTGGATACTATGTATTAAACAAACATAAAATGACTGGAAAATATGGAGAGAAGTCAGACTGGCTAGGCCCCCAAGACCCAAGGAATGACGTGATGGTCAGTTTCCTGGATTTTCTTTTTGTCTCATATATCCCAGAATCAGAGCTGAAGAAGCTAACAGCCTGGAACTATGAATGGGCACAGACAAAACACACCCAAGAAAAGCTAGCTCTCTCTAGCCAGAGGATGAGGAAAGGGGCAGCCTATCAAGACAGAAAACTTTTAGAAAATAATGTCTCTACTCTAGCTAACCAATACAGAAAAAAATCTATGGCCCTACTCCAACCCACTCCAGCAAAGGCTCAGTGGGGAACCCAAACTTTCACCCTCATCAGGCTGTAACAAAGTGCCTCAACTTACCCACAAGGGGTGTGTCAATCTCTGACTCAGTGCAAAGCCTGCACAGGGAGCTAGTACTATTAACCCTGCTGGGTGGTAATGAAACCAATGACCCATGGTGTTGGAGGAGATCATGTGGGGAGCCAGAATTCCTACCACTGCCCAGCAATAATGAGGAGCCACACACCCTCCCCGTTTTGTGTCAATGGAAGTGCAGTAAGAGAGGAGAGAAATGAGAAAGAACAGGGCTGAAAAAGTACCTAAGGAAATAGTGGCTGAAAACTTCCCAAATTTGGTGAAAGCCATGAACCTATAGATTCCAGAAGCTAAGTGAACTGCAAGAAATCCACAACAAGACACATCATAGTCAAACTTCTAAACACTAAACACCAAGAAAAAATCATGAAACGGCAAGAGAGAAATGACACTTTACCAATAGGGAAAAACCAATTTGAATGATGGCAGATTTCTCATCAGAAACCTTGGAGGCCTGAAGGAAACCTGAATCTTTTTCAGGTGTTGAAAGAAAGGAATTGGCAACCCAGAATCCTATACCTGGCAAAAATATCCTTCAGGAATTAAGTTGAAATCAATACATTCTCAGATGAAGGAAACTAAGAGAATTTGTCAACATCAGACCTACCCTAAAAGAGTAGCTAAAGGAAGTTCTATAAACAGTAAGCAAAAATATGGGTAAATACAATAGGCTTTCCTTTCCTTGAGTTTTTAGAATTATATTTGATGGTTGAAGAAAGTATTATAGTTCCCTTGTCAGATGTGGTTCTACATATGTATAGAGGAAATATTAAAGACAACTATAAATGGGAGAGGGTAAAGTGATGTAAAAGGAGGTAAGATTTCTATACTTCTCTCAGAATGGTAGTATGATGACACAAGTAGACTGTGACAAGTTATGAATATACAATGTAATACCTAGAGCACCCATTTGAAAAAACCTATACAAAGAGAGTTACACTCAAAAACATTATTGATGGATATAATAAAATAATTCAAGTAACCCATAAGAAGAGAAGGAAAAAAACAGTGACAAAAAAATGGAGGAAAAAAACAGAAAAGAAAAAAAATGTCAGACTTAAGCCCTAACAGATCAATGATTATATTAAATGTAAATGTTCTAAATACACCAATTCAAATGCACAGATTGGCAGAGTTAATTTAAAAACATGATCCAACTATGTTCTACTCACCATACACTCACTTCAAATATAACACTATAGTCAGGTTAAGATAAAAAGGATGACAAAATAGTTTATAAAAGAATCAAGAAAGATATCAGAATAGTAGTCCAGACTTTGTTCTCCTACAGAGACACTGATGTAACAACATGTATGGTTCAAAAGCCTTTATGAAAACTCCAGAAACCAGGTAGGAAGTCATATCCCAGGCAAGCTCAAAGCCACAAATAGCCACATTGAAATGAGTAAAAACAGCCATTTCATTTCAACTTTGTCAGCTCCTCCCACAAATTGTCACAGCTCATGTTCAGGAGGAAAACCCAACTTGCACCTTCTCTCATGAGAGGGAAATAGAGTAGAATGTCCATCCAATGTTCCTGCTTTTCAGGGAGCTTCCCTAGAGACTACTTTCTATCTTATCTGAGTCAGAGTACTGAAGGAACCTGAATGCCAGGGGGTTGCACAGAACAAAAGAGAGCCCAGTGGCTTGTTGAAGTGTCAAAAAATACTGCAGACAGACAATAGAGGGAGGAAGAGACTACAAGCTCCTGAAAAAGAAACCAGAAAACCTCTCTAATTGGGGAATTATGCACATAAGCCCAGAGAAGATATATACCCATTAAAGATTTTAGAGCCTCCCAGGATCTCTGGCTGGGCTGATTGGTGGAGGTTTTCCCCCATACAAAGCCAGTCGATTAGAGGTGGCTGTATTTTCAAATGCTAAATTCAGAAGAAATAACAAGGCACACAAAGAAACAGAGAAACATGGCCCAATCAAAGGAACAAACTAAACCTCCAGAAACTAACCCTAAAGAAATGGAGATTTGTGAATTACTTAACAAGCAATTCAAAATAATTATCTTAAAGAAGCTCAGTGCACAACAAGAGAACACAGATAGACAACTAAACAAAATCAGGAAAATGCATGAAGGAAATGAGAATATTAGCAAGGGAAACTATAAAAAAGAACCAAAAGGAAATTCTGGAGCAGAAGAATACAATAACTAAGTTGAAAAATTTACTAAAAGGGATCAATAGTAGACTTAATGAGTCACAAGAACGAATCAGCAAACTCAAAGATAGGTAATATGAAGTTCCCAAATCAGAGAAACAAAAGATAAAAGTAGGAAGAGAAGTAAAGAATGCCTAAAAGACTTATGGCATGTCATCAAGCAGACCAATATAAGCATTATGGAAGTTCCAGAAGGAGGAGAGAGAAGAAATGGGGCAGAGAACTTATTTGAAGAAATTATGGCTGAAAACTTCCCAAATCTGAGGAAGTAAAGGGATATCCAAATTCAAGAAGCTCATATTCTCTAATGAAGATGAGTCCAAAGATGTGTACACTGAGACAAATTATAATCAAATTGTGAAAGACAAAGAAAGAACCTTGAAAGCAGCAACAGAAAAGCAATTCATGTATATGGAAACTCCCATAAGGTTATCAGTGGATTTCTCAGCAGAATCATTACAGGCTAGAAGAGAGTGAGATGATATATTCAAAGTGCACAGAGAAAACACAAAGCCAGCCATGAATACTATAGATGGAAAAATGTACTTCAAAAATGAAGGAGAAATAAAGACCTTCCAAGATAACAAAAGCTGAGAACATTTATCACCACTACACCTACTTACAAGAATTGCTAAAGAAAGTCCTTCAAGTTGAAATGGATGGACACTAGACAACAAAATGAAAGCATATGAAAATATAAAGCTGCCCGGAAAAAGGTAAGTACGTAGACAAAAACAGAATCTCATAACATTGTCATGGTGGTGTATAAATAATTTTAAATTCAAATGTAGAATTTAAAAGATAAAATCACTTTTAAAAAACTATAACTATAAAACTATGCCAGTGGTTACAAAATATAAAAAGATGTAATTTGTGACATTGATAACATAAAGTGGGGGAGTGTAAAGGAGTAGGGTTTTTGTATGCAATTAAAGTTAAGTGGTTATCACTTTAAAATAGATCAGTATAACTATAAGATGTTTTATGTAATACCCATGATAACCACAAAGAAAGTACCTATAGAATATGCACAAAAGAAAGTGAGAAAGGAATCAAAGTATGTCACTATGAAAAATCAATGAAACACGAAGGCAGCAAGAAAGGGAACAAGGGGCAAAATAAATACAGGGGACAGGAAACAGTTTTAAAATGGTGATAGTAAGTCCTCTTATATCTGTAATTTCTTTAAATATAAATGGATTAAACTCCCAAATCAAAAGACATAGAGTGGTTGAATGGATAAAAAAAAAAAAGATCCAACAATATGCTATTACATGAGACTCACTTTAGATATAAGGATGTACATAGGCTGAAAGTGAAAGGAGTCATAAAGATATTCCATGCAAATGCTAACCAAAAGAGGCAGGGATGACCATACTTTTATCAGACAAACTAGACTTTAAGCCAAAAATTGTCATAAGAGACAAGGAAGGACAGTATATAATGATAAAGTGGTCATTTCACCAGAAATATAAGTTATAAATATATGTGTACCTAACAATACAGCACCCAAATATTTAAAGCAAACATCGACACAATTGGAGAGATAAATAGGCAGTAATAAAAAATAGTAGGAGATTTTAATACAGTACTTTCAATAATGAATAGATCACCCAGATGGAAGATCAATAAGGAAACAGAGGACTTGGACAACACCACAGGCCAATTGGACCTAACAGACATGTACAGAACACTCCATCCAACAACAGCAGAATACACCTTCTTCTCAAGTACACATGAAACATTCTCCAGGAGAGATCATGTGTTAGACCACAAAACAAGTCTTAACAAATTTGAGAAGACTGAAATCATAACAAGTATCTTTTATAACCACAATGAAATGAAACTAGAAGTTGATAGCAAAAAGAAGACTGGAATTTAATTTCCACAAATATGTGGAACCCACAACCAATGGGTCAAAGAAGAAATCACAAGGAAATTGGAAAATATCTTGAGATAAATGGAAATGAAAATACAACATACCAAAACTTATGGGATGCAGCAAAAGCACTACTAAGAGGTTTATAAGTAAACCTCTATGACATTTGTAGTAGTAAATGCCAACATTAAAAAAAGATCTCAAATCAACAACCTAATTGTACACCTCAAGGGATTAGAAAAAGAAGTAAAAACTAAACCCACAATTAGCAGAAGGAAGGAAATAATAAAGATTAGAGCAGAAGTAAATAGAAGTGAAATAATAGGAAAAATATTAAAAGCTGAGTTTTTTTTAAAAGATCGATGAAATTGACAAACTGTTAACTAGACTAAAATAAAAAGAGACTCAACAAATAGCAGAAATGAAAGAGGAGATGTTACAATTGACGCCAAAGAAATAAAAAAGGTTTGTAAGAGATTACTGTGAACAATTATACACCATCAGGCTGTTTAACCTAGAAAAAATGGATGAATTTCTGGAAGCATAAAACCTACCAAGACTGAATCATAAAGAAATAAAAAAAATCTGCCCACACCTATAACTTAGTAAGGAAATTAAGTAAGTAATAAAAAAAAACCTCCCAAGAAAGAAAAACCCAGGACTAGGTGGCATCACAGGAGAATTCTACCAAACATTTGAAGAAGAATTAATACCAGTCCTTATCAAACTCTTCTGAAAAATTGTAGTGGAAGGAATACTTCCAAACTCATTCTATGAGGCCAGCATTACCCTGGACCCAAATCAGACAAAGATACTATCAGGAAATTAAACTATAGATTAATATCCCCAATGAATATCAATGCAAAAATCCTCAACAAAGTACTAGCAAACTGAATTCAGCTACAAATTTAAAAGATTAAACATCACAACCAAGTGGGTTTTATCTTTAGAATGCAGGATGGTTCCACATATGAGAATCAATCAATGTGATACACCACATGATCATCTCAGATGATGCAGAAAAAGCATTTGATAAAATTCAACATCCTTTCATGATAAAAAACATTTAAGAAACTAGTAACAGAAGGAAATTGCCACAACATAGCAAAAGTCATATATAAAAAGCACGCAGCTAACATCATATTCAATGGTGAAAAAGTGGGAAGGATGCCCACCCTCATGACTCTATTCAACATAATTCTGGAAGACCTAGCTAGAGCAATCAGGCAAGAAAAATAAATAAAAGACATCCAAATCAGAATAGAAGAATTAAAATTTTCTGTTTGTAGATGACATGACCTTATATGTAGGAAACTCATAAGTTTCCACAAAAAAAGTGTTAGAACTAATAAATCAAGCAAATTTTCAGGATAGAAAATCAACTAAATAATCAGTTACATTCCTATACGCTAATAATGAACAATCTGAAAGAACATTAAGAAAACAATCCCATTGACGATAGCATCAAAAAGAATAAAATATTCAGGAATAAAATTAACCAAGGAGGCAAAACTCTTGTATAATGAAAACTACAAAACATTGATGAAAGAAATTAGAGAAGACTCAAATAAATGGAAATATATCACATGCTGATGGATTAGAAGACTTGATATTGTTAAGATGTCCATACTACCCAAAGCAATCTACAGATTCAATGCAGATCCTTATCAGAGTCCCAGTGGCATGTTTTGCAGAAGTAGAGAAAAAGAACTATCCTAAAATTAATATGGAATCTCAAAGAACCACAGATATCTAAAACAATCCTGAGAAATGAAAACAAAGCTAAACTCCTCACACTTCCTGATTTCAAAACATGATACAAAGCTAATCAAAACATATTACAAAGTAATCAAAACAGTATGGTACTGGCATAAAGACAGACATATCGACCACTGGAACAGACTAGAGAATTCACAAATAAACCATCACCTATATGATCAAATCTTTGATAAAGGTACCGAAGCTATACAATGGGGAAAGGATAGTCTCTTCAACAAATGATGTTGGGCAAACAGAATTTGTACATGCAAAAGAATGAAATTGGACCCTTACCTTACACCATATACAAAAATCAACTCAAAATGGAAAAACCTAAATGTAAGACCTGAATCTATAAAACTCCTAAAAGAAAACAGAAAAGCTTCCTGACATTGGCTTTGGCGATTATATCTTGCTTGTGACACTAAAAACATGGGCAACTAAAGCAAAAGTAGACAAATGGGACTACCTCAAACTTAAAAATTTTTGTGAAGCAAAGGAAGCAATCAAGAGAGTAAAAAGGCAACCTTTGGAATGGTAGAAGATATTTGCAAACCGTATATCTGACAAGGGGTCAGTATCCATAATATTTAAAGAACTCCTACAACTCGATAATAACAACAAAAAATCCAAGTAAAAATGGTCAAAAGACTTGAATGAGTAATTCTCCAGAGGAGATATACAAATGACTAAGAAGCATATGAAAAGATGTTCAACATCATTACTCGTCAGGAAAATGCAAATCAAAACCACAATGAGATATCATTTTACACCTATTGGGATGGCACTATAAAACAACAGCAACAAACAGAAAATAACAAGGGCTGGCGAAGATGTGAAGAAATTAGATCCTTTGTTCATTGTTGATTAGAATGTACAATGGTGCAGCTGCTATGGAAAACAGTATGGAGTTTCCTCCAAAAAGTAAAATTAGAATTACTCTATGATCCAGCAATCCCACTTCTGGGTACATATTCAAAAGAAGTGAAAACAGGCTATCAAGGAGATATATGTGCTCTCATGTTCATTGAAGCATTATTCACAGTAGTCAAGAGGTGGAAGCCCCCTAATATCCATCAACAGATGAATGGATTTTAAAAATGTTATATTACATACAATGGAATATTATTCAGTTCAGGCTTAAAAAAGAAGCAAATCATGTCTCATGTGAACCTCATGGGAACTATGCTACGTGAAATAAGCCAGTCTCAAAAAGACAAATACTGCATGATTCTATTTATAAGAGGTACCTAGAATAGGCAAATTGATAAAGACAGAAGGTATGATGGTGGCTGCTATGGGCTAGGGAGAGGTGGGAGAAGGGAGTTGTTGTTCAATGGATGTGGAGTTCAGTTTTGCTAGATGAAAAAGTTCTAAAAATCTGCTGCACAACAATGTGCTAGATAACACTACTGTACTATACACCTAAAAGTGGTTAAGATGGTAAATTTTACATTATGTGTTTTTGACCACAATAAAAAAAATCAATGTAAATTATAGAACTGAAAATTATTATAACTGAAAATAAGAACTAAATAAATTATTTTAACAGCAAGATATAAACTGTTGTTACTCAGAGACAACATGATTATGTATGTGGAAAGCGCAAAATAATGTACAGCTATTTAAATTAACTTGACTATTTAGCAAGTCACTGGGTACATCAATATACAAAAGTCAGCTATATTTCTATATACCAGCAACAATTATAAAATAAAAACTCCAAAATTATACAATTTAAAATAGCATCCAAACAAATCACATAATCTAGAAATAAACCTAACAAAAGATATGCAAGACATCTTCAATGAAAATTGTGAAACAAATTTGAGAAATAGGAAAAGACGTAAATGTGTGGAGAGAGAAACTGTGGTCATTAACTAGACTCAGCGTTGTAAAGATATCAGTTTTTTCCCTGTTTGATCCAGAGATACAGATGTGTTCACTTTGTGACACTTTGTTGTGCTGTAATCTTTAGATTTGTGCTGTATGTGTGTTATAATTAAATTAAAAATTTACTTTAAATTATCAGAAGTTTACATCACTTGCAACGTCAGGGTAGAACTTGGGCCTTTCACTAAAGAAATGATTATTTTGGCAAAAATAGAATCAATTTCCTCAGAACTCTAGAATCTAGTGGAAAATTTATAGTAACTAGGAGAATGCTTAAGAAAGAAAGAAATTACTATAAAATAGATAAATCATGGGGATGTAAAATACAGCATGGTGACTATAGTTAATAATACTGTATTGCATATTTGAAAGTTGCTAAGAGAGGTCTACTCTTTATAAAGTTCTTATCACAAGGAAAAAAGTTCTGTAACTATGTCTGATGATGGATGTTAAGTAGACTATTGTGGTGATCATTTCACCAGTATGTACAAATATCGAATCATATTGTACACTTGAAACTAATATAATGTTTTATGTCAGTTATACCTCAATTTTAAAAAATAGAGGAGCACATATGGAGATGCAAGTTATTAGTAATGTTAGTTCTTTGATTTCGTGATTGGTTTACAGAATTTCAGTATAATTTTATTCTATGTATTAAATCTATGTTACATATATTGTTCTTTGCATGTCAAATACTGCATGATAAAAAAATAAAACTGAATTAAAGGTTGTTAGAATATAGATTCTCAGACCATCATCCTGCAGAATTTCAGTAATAAAATAGGTTTTTTTGGTTACATCTATAAGTGAATAATTAGAGTACGCAAAGATACAAAGCATTCATAGCGGCTTTATTTGTAATAGCCAAAAACTGAAAACAACCCAAATGTTCATCAACTGGTAAACGGGTAAACAAAATGAGGTATATCTATACAATGGAATGCTATTCAGCAATAAAAATGAACACATTACCAATACATGAAACATCAGGGATTATCCTCAAAAACATTATGCTAAATGAAAGATACATACACAGAAGAGTAAATATTGTAACAACACAGAAGAAATCTGTACAGGCAGAAACCAGATCAGTGGATATCTGCTGGGGTGGGAAATCAGATTGTATGCTGGCATGAGGTACCTTTTGGAGGTGATGGAAATGTTCTAAAACTGGATTATGGTGTCAATGGGACAACTGTATAAATTTACTAAAAATTACCAAACTGTACATTTATCTTGGGTGAATTTTATGGTATGTAAATTATATCTCAATAAAGCTGTTAACAAAATAAAGCTACTCAATTAGCAGCTACCACCCTCTCAAAAAAGTCAAGTGACCGTATGTGTGTGGGTCTATTTCTGGACTATCTACTATGTTCTATTTATATATATATGTCTCTTTTTTTCACCAATAGCAATAACTTTATGGTAGCTTTAGAATGAGACTTAAAGTTAGGTAGTTTCAGTACTCCAACTTTTAAAAAATTTTTTTAAATGTCTTTAGGTATTCTAGTTCTTTTACTTTTCCATATAAATTTTAGGATCAGTTTATTTCTACAAAAATTTTTTTTTGCATATTTCAATTGAGATTACATTGAATCTATACATCATCTGGGGAGAACTGAGATCTCTGTCAGTTCTGACATCTAGTAAGTCTTATAATTTAAGAATACATTATATCTCTCCATTTATTTATGCCTTCTCTGATTTCTTTGATTAGGATCTTGAAGTTTTCAGCAAACAGATCTAACACAAATTGTGTTAGTTTTTATATAGGCATTTCATGTTTTTTGGTGCTATTGTAAATGGTACTCTTACAATTTCAATTTCCAAATGTTCATTGCTATTATATAGAAATACAATTGATTGTTTTACATTGTCCTTGTATCTTACAATTGTGCTAAACTCATAGATGAGTTCTGATATCCTTCTTGTAAATTCTTTGGGATTTTCTACATAGCCAATCATGTGATCTGCAAATAGAGAATTTTATTTCTTCCTTTTCAATCTTTATTCCTTTTATTTCTTTTTCTTCCCTTGCTGCAGTAGTTAGGACCTCCAATATGATGTTTAAGGATGGTGAGAGTAAACATTTTTCCTTTGTTCTTGATCTTAGGTGGAAAGTATTCCATCTCTTTCACCATTATGTCTGTTAGACAACATCTGTAGGTTGTTCCTAGGTGCCTTTTATCAGATTGAAGAAGTTTCCTCTGTTCCTAGTTTACTGAGTTTTTTTCATGAGTGGATGGTGAATTTTTGTCAAATGCTTTTGTTGCATTTAAGATGGTCATATGGTTTTTCTTCTTTAATCTGTCAGTATGATGGATTATAATATGATGATTGATTTTTTTTTTAAATGTTTAACTGGCCTTGTGTTCCTGATAAACCCCACTTAGGCATGATGTATTATCCTGTCTATATATTTCTTGATGTGATTTGCTAATATTTTGTTGACTATTTTTAGATCTATGCTCAAGGGATATTGGTTTGTAATTTTCTTTTCTAGTAATATTTTTCCTGGTTTTGGCATCAGGATAAAGCTGACCTCATAAAATGTGTTGGGAGGAATCCTATCCTCTTTATTTCTAGATGAGTTCTTATAGAACTGATGTTATGTTATTACCAAATAATGATACAATTCTAGATAGGCTTAAGGATTTGCTTTTATATTTTGAAGCTTAACTTTAATTTCACTAAGATACCCATTTCAAAATTATTTTAATGTAATCAAAATTAACTCAGATATCTTTTTTATTATGTAAACAATTTTATATATTTTATATATTGTTCATTTTCCACAGGCCAGTTTTCATTGCTCTCTATTACACAAAAAGTCTTCTTACAGTAAAATCTAAGCAATTATTGTTCTTTTTAAATTTGGATTTTAATGTATTGTTTAAAAGATAAACCATTGTTTTGAGCTTAGAAATGGTTTAGCATACATTAGTTTTCATTGGAATGGTATTTTTGGATTGAATTTAACACTGATTCAAGTTTTTGTACATTTAGAATGATTATGGTTTTGTAATTTACTATACCTTAATTAACACTAATTTATTTCCCATCTAGTCATGCAGATGGATCAATAAAATTTTGGGATGCTTCTGCAAGTAAGTTTTAAGTTTCTCTATAACAGAAAACACTTGGTTAATGTTTACTCATAGCCTTTCACTACTTTTTCGTTTGGGCAATTAACATTTCAGATACATTTTTAGCATACATATATGGCTGTGTTACAAAAATCCATTTCCTATATTATTAGATGAGTTTATAGTATTATCTCTCCTGTATTTTTTGTCTATAATATAAATAAGACTGAAGTTACTCCTTATCAGCAACCCATTTTATTTTCAAGAAGCAAGGTACATTGGAAAAAGTACCAAACTTTGACAGAATAATTCTATTAAGGAATTCTCTTCAGCTCCTACTTCTGTTTTCTTGGAAAAGTGCTTTTATCCCACCAGTCTTCACTTTTCTTTCCCATTTGTCTACCAAGTCCTGTGACAATCAAAAGAAATGATTTGTGGGGCTGGCTCGGTGGCATAGTTGTTAAGTTCACGCACTCGCTTTGGTGGCCCAGTATTTACAGGTTGGGGTCCTGGCGCGAACCTATGCACTGCTTATCAAGTCATGCTGTGGTGGCATCCCAAATACAAAATAGAGGAAGATTGCCACAGATGTTAGCTCAGGGACAATCTTCCTCAAGCAAAAAGAGGAAGATTGGGAACAGATGTTCACTCAGGGTCAATCTTTCTCACCAAAAAAAGAAAGAAAGAATTTGGGAAATGTGAAATTTATTTCAAAATCTTGAGAATTACATAATTTAAGGAATAAATAAGGTACTCTGCTCAACATTTAAGGATATGCAAAGATATTTAAAACTTCATTATAACCATACATACCCTTCAGAAAATTTATAGTCACTGGAATAGATAGAGGAATGCACGTATATAACTACAGGGAAAACAATATAAGAGCTCTAAATGTAGTGTAACCCAAATTCTGTTATCAGAAATGAGAGATTTATTTGAACCAAGTAGATCCAGGAAGAGTATTTTGATGGGTAACATTTCATTTGAGTTTTGGAAGATAGTTGAGATTTTGACAGGAATGGAAGGATAAGAAAAAATGAGCAATGACTGAGTTTCTGAGGATTCGTAATCAGCAAGATATAGGTAACTCTTGGAAGTAAGAAATACAAGAGAGTTCTGGAGGTTTGGATTTTGTGGCAACACCAGGAAATCCAAGTAAAAATATCTAGCAGGTAGGGAGAACAGTCAAGAATGAAAACTAATGAAAAAGTAGCATAAAAGTAATGTTTGAAGCTATAGAAGTGAACAGCTTCTGAGGAAGACTATGATAAACAGAAAAACCGAGGGAAGAAGGTTGAATATTGATGATACTCTCAGTCTGTAAACTCGAGTCCTTCAGCAATGGAGCAACCCATCAGCAAGAGAAAATGATTAAAAGAGTTAAAGCCATGAATTCTGAGGCCCGTTTCTGACCTCACAATAAAGAGCAATTGCTCGGGGGGAGGGGGGAATTCCAAAGGACAACAAGTTTTCTTTTGATGAAGTTTTACATGTAAATGTGAGTTTGTTCCAGGAACACAGTTAATTGCATAGTGACATCATTGCTGGATTCCCACCACCTGAAAGTCACTCCTTTGCTTCTAAAATGTGAGAAGATACTTTAACACTCTAATGATTAGAGTACATACCACCATTAAGCATACATGTTAATATTTTAAGAGCTTAATTTTTAAATAAAATATTATTTTATCACATTCAGAACATATATTGCAAAGGTTTGCAGCATATTTAATGTTTTTAGTGTAATCAATTATAAGGGCATATTTCCAATTGTATGGATGTAATTAAAGAAATACCACTTAGTTTGCCAGTTTTGTGGAATACTGTCGAGTACAGGAAGTTAGGTTACACTGAATTTGAATAATTGAGTTTATCCCATGTGTATTAGTTTTCAATTTCTGAGAAATAAATTACCACATTTTAGCAGATTAAAAAATACCCATATATTATCTCATAGTTTCTGTGTGTCAGGAATCTGGGTACAGTTTAGCTGGGTTCTTTGCTCAGATCTCCCAAGACTGCAGTCAGGGAGGTGGCTAGGGCTGCAGTTTCACCTGAGGCTGGATGCTCTTGCAAACTCATGTGGTTGTTGGCAGAAAATTCATTTTCTTGCAGCTTTTTTAGAACTCATGGTGACTTGCTGCTTCAAGGCTAGGAAAAGAGTGTCTCTAACCTCAGGGAGGGCCCCAGTCCCTCTTTTGAAGGGCTCACTTGATTATGTCAGGCTCATTCAGATAATCTCTGTTGATTAACTCAAAATTAAGTAATTAAGGGCCTTAATTATGTCTGCAGTATCCTTTTATGATTGCCATGTCACATAAAATAATCATGGGAGTGATACTCCATCTGACCTAGAAGCAAGTCTGTAGCGCTTAATACAATGTCTTGTGCTTTTTTTTTCTGGTGAGGAAGATTGGCCCTGTGCTAACTTCTGCTGCCAATCCTCCCCTTTGTGCTTGAGAAGATTGTTCCTGAGCTAACATCTACGCCAATCTTCCTCTATTTTGTATGTGGGACACTTCCACAGCATGGCTTGATGAGCAGTGTGTAGGTCTGTGCCTGGGATCCATACCCATGAACTCCAGGCCTCCAAAGGGGAGCACATGAGCTTAAACATTACATCACTGGGCTGGCCCCACCTTGTGTATTATAAAAACTATTTTTGTTTGACATAAATTTGGGCTTACAGAAAAATTGCAAAAAAATGCTTTGAAGTGTTTCATAGCCTTTAGGTATATTCCCTAAATGTCAATGTATAATACATTTGTTCTCTCTCTCTCCCTCACCCCACAACCCTCCCTTACTTTTTCTCTCTCCCCTCCATATATTCACACACATACATATGTATAGCTTTTTATAATCATTTGAGAGTAAGTTGGAGACATGATGCTTTTCTAACACTACATGCCCCTAAATACTTCAGTGTGTGTTTCCTACAAACAAGGGTATTATTTTACACAAATTATTGTTATCAAAATCAGGAGATTAATATTGATACAATACTGTCATCTAACCTCCAGATCTTACTCAGTTTTGTGAATTGTCCCAATAATATCTTTCATAATAAAAGAAAATCTAGGATCATTTATTGCATTTAGTTATTATATCTTTTGAGTTTTCTTTAATCTAGAATGGTTCCTGAGTATTTCATGAAATTGACATTTTTGAGAAGTTCAGCCTGGTTATTTTGTAGAATCTCCATCAGTTCAGTTTGACTGATGTTTCTCATGATTAGGTTCAGATTATGCACTTTGGACATGAACTCCCAGATTTTTAGAACTTTTCTCAAGGGTCCTTTGTAGAATCAGAGTTTTTTTGTAGGGAAGTTATCATCAGGATCTAAAACGAGGAAAATATTTCCCCAAATATATATTCCTGAAAACAATTCACACACCCAAAGTTTATTAAAATTATATCTGACCTTTTCTTAACACAAAGCCACTCAGAAAAGGTTCTTTCTAAAATAATTACAGATTATTGGACTCCCAATATTGCTAGCTGGTAAATTATAAATGTTTCTCATCTGAAGGAGTGTCTAAAAATTTATTGAGAAGAGTAAACCTTCTATGAATAGCATCAACCTCTCATTTAGCACTCAGAGAAGAAAATTATAAAAAAAGGATTGAGGGGTGTCCCTTAGTAGAGAATTAGGTTCGGTGTTTCCATTGTAAACTTTCTTGAGTCCCAGTTTTTTCATCAACAAGTGAAGATAAAAATATTCACTTCATGGGAGTTTTCTGAAGATCACATGAGAGAATGCATACAAAGGACCTACATATTCCTTGGCATATAGTGTATGTTCACTACATGTTTATTTTTTCCCTGTAGTCTCCCTCCAGCTAAACTGTACTGATATGAGAGCATGACATTGAATGCTTGCTACTTAAAATGTATTTTGTCTACTTGGGTTTTACTTTTGTGGTTTAACAAATATATTCAAAAAGCTTCAACAACATATAAGAATTAAGTTCAAATTAGAAGATAACTGTGCTTCGATATCTTACAGTAACTCTGCAGATGCTGTACAAGCTAAAAACTTCAAAAGTGTTTGAAAAACAGAAGGTAGGAGAAGGAAAACAAACATGTGAAATTGTAGAGGAAGATCCATATGCCGTTCAGATGATTTATTGGTGTCCAGAGAGCAGAATATTCTGTGTATCAGGAGTCTCTGCATATGTCATAGTTTATAAATTCAGCAGACATGAAATTACAGCAGAAATAGTGGTAAGTCATTTAAAATTTAACTTTCACACTTACAGTTATTAAAAGACAGCAGTTGTCGTACTTGGCTAGCGCTTTGTATGGTTTTAAGCCAGCAAGACTGTAGTATGTGGCCAGTAATCCAATTCATAAGATTTTTAATTATTCTTGTTACTTAGTATAGCATATTTAAAAAAGCTTGGCTTAAGATGACAAAAACACTTCTTTACCAAAATTTAGGATTATTAAATGGGATAGGTTATTCCTACACGTTTTATACAGTCATTGATTTTATGTACCAATGGCAAATTAATGCAGGCTTTGTTCTATATCTTTATTAAATTTTTTAAAGTTTGTCTTTTCTTGTCAATTAATTGCCACAAATGATTATTTCTCAAATAAACTAAGGTTAATTTTAATGATTTTCTATGTAGCAACATTTTTATAGGATAGAAATAATTATGAGGTTGCCTTACCTAATCTTAACTTTTAAATTATTTTTATTCAAAATGTTGATGCTCTCATGGGATAAATTAAATCTAAATTAAGTCACCTACAGATAATGGGCCTCTTCTACCTAGTCCATTTTATCAGAAAGTAAAGATTATCTACTGAAGGCCTGTATATAAGTATTTTTACCTCAACAACTAAAATTAAGTATTGCCCCTTAGAAGTACATTATTTAAAATTCCAGGCTTTGGAGTCGTAAGCCTAGGTTTTAATTCTGGCCTTACCAGTACGTACCTGTGTGACTGAGCAAGTCAAAAGGCTCCTTTAGTAGGAGAGTCTGGGTAAGACTCAGTTTTATCACCCATATAATTTCCTGTGTAAATAAAATAGAAAAATGGGAAGTAGTAATAAACTAGAAATAATAATGCCAATTTCATATGATTCTTGTGATGATTGTATAGTCATTAGCATAGTGTCTAAGTGTAGTAAGCACTCAACAATTGTTAATTTTTATTGTCACAAGAGGTTTTTTGTAGTTTTCAGATAATTACGGCAGTCATTTTTGTAATGTTGCTATATTCACCACCCCATAATGACATTTTTGTAAGCACTTGCTTTCAACCTCAAAAATGCTGATTTTTGCATTGTAAAGCAAATGTTTATTGTAAAATCAATTGTAAATTAAAGCATTGAATGCAATCATAAAGTACTTAATTTTTAAACCTTTTTAATTTAAACATGGTTTTTGATCACCTTTTTATTTCAATATAAATTATCATATGTTTTTCATTAAGCAATTCTGACCAAGCTAATGAAATTAAACAAGTAAGGGCTAAGTTAACGAGACAAACAAAAATACGATATTTATTTTGGAAAATTTTTACTGAGTTAATTCAGTCAAAATCAAATGAAGCTTTTTTTTTAATACTAAAAAGACATATGAAAAGCAATTTTTCCAGTTTAATTTCTTTAATTGGAATAACCATGACCAATTTCTCCTTTTATTTATCACATATAGAATTGTAATTTTACTTTATCTTAAGAAATATTATATAAAAACTTTATCTCCAGTGGTAGATATTTTTCTTATAATTCTGAAGAATTAAAAAATATTTTACATTTTTGTGAATGCCCTTGAATATTCCCTATAATTCATTATTTAATTCAGTGTAAGAAATCTTACCTTTACTGTAAATTGAAATTGAACTTATTAACCTGAAAAAATAATGAATAATTACCTAAAAATTATCAGATGTTTTAATGTGATTATTTATTGTTATGACCTAGATTAAATTAAAACAATTTTTTTAAGTCATTAGAGGTACGACTTCAGTATGATGTTGAAGACATTATTACCCCAGAACCGGAAACAAGTCCTCCATTTCCAGATCTCTCATCCCAACTTCCTTCTTCAAGGAGTCTTTCGGGGAGCACTACCACTGTGGCTAGTGAAGGAGTAACAAAGGACAGTATCCCATGCCTCAAGTAAGAATTGCTACCAAATTTCACAACAGTTTTACATATTAGTCTCAAAATTATTTGAAACTGTGCCAAATAAATAATTTTTCTCTCTTATTGAGTTGTCAAGTGATCTACAATCCACCAAAAGGTACCCAGGTCTTTTCTTTGAATATCCATGAAGGGGACACAATATTTTCATTCTTCATTCCTAATTCATAAATTTCCTTTCCAGAAGAACCCTAAAGAAAATATGGCTTTGATAGAATGGGAAAACATTTGGCAGGGCAGAAACTTGATCACTTGCTTGGTAGTTCCCAACTGAAAAAGTGTATTTAGGGAATTTATTCAGCCTTCTTGGAATCGAAAAGAAAACCAAGTTTGCTATCTACTGCAAAACTACTATGTTAAAAAAAGAGTTTCTTACATGAATGCTAAGTTAGTGCATAATATTTCTTTCTTTTTTTTAAACTGATGCTATTTGGTAATAAATTATATTGTCTCTGTATATCTAAACAAAGTTTAGTGTCATTATCAAATAAAACTGAATCAAGCCCATAGTAATATTTATCTTAATTGTTTTTATGCTTTTTAGTAATAAGGTATAAAAGAATTCAGTTCTCTTAAATTACTACTTACTGCTTCTACATCCTCAAACCGAATGTTTCTAGTATTAGCTGGTTGGAGAATTGAGCCTAAGCAAGGAATTTCTCTGAGCCTCACATGAAAATACAGGCATACCTCAGAGATATTGTGGGTTCAGTTCCAGACCACTGAAATAAAGTGAGTATCACAATAAAGCAAGTCACGATTTTTTGGTTTCCCAATGCATATAAAAGTTATATTTACTGTACTGTAGTCTATTAAGTGTGCAATAGCATTATGTCTACAAAACACCATGTATGTACCTTAATTTAAAAAATACTTTATTGGTAAAGAATGCTAACCATCATCTGAGCCTTGAGCAAGTTGTAATTTTTTTGCTGGTAGAGGGTCTTGCCTTGATGCTAATGGCTGTGACTGGCCAGGGTGATGGTTGCTGAAGGTTGAAGTGGCAATTTCTTAAAATAAGAAATTTTAAAATTTCTTAAAATAAGACGATGATGTTTGCTGCGTTGATTGACTTTTCCTTTCCTGTCTCTGTAGCATGCAGTGCTGTTTGGTAGCATTTTACCCACAGTAGAACTTCTTTCAAAATTGGAGTCAATCCTCTCAAACACAGCCACTGCTTTATGAACTAAGTTTATGTAATATTCTAAATCTTTTGTTGTTATTTCAACAATCTTCACAGCATCTTCATCAGAAGTAGATTCCATCTCAAGAAACTACTTTCTTTGCTCATCCATGAGAAACAACTCCTCATCCATTAAAGTATCATGAGATTACAGCTATTCAGTCACATCTTCAGGCTCTACTTCTAATTCTAATTCTCTTGCTGTTTCTACCACATCTGCAGTTACTTCCTCCACTGAAGTCTTGAATCTCTCAAAGTCAATCATGAGGATTTGAATCAACTTCTTCCAAACTCCTATTAATGTTGATATTTCTGTCTCTTCCCATGAATTATGAATGTTCTTAATGACATCTAGAATGGTGAATCGTTTCCAGAAGGTTTTCAGTTTACTCTCCCCAGATCCGTCACAGGAATCGCTACCTATGGCAACTATAGCCTTCTGAAATGTGTTTCTTAAATAATAACACTTGAAAGCCAAAATAACTCCCTGATCAATGGGCTGCAGAATGGATGTTATGTTAGCAGACATGAAAACAAAATTAATCTCATTGTACATCTTCATCAGAGCTCTTGGGTAACCAGGTGCATTGTCAATGAGCAGTAATATATATTTTTTTTATTAATGTTATGATAGATTACAACCTTGTGAGATTTCAGTTGTACATTTTTGTTAGTCATGTTGTGGGTACACCACTTCCCCCTTTGTGCCCTTCCCCCACCCCCCCTTTTCCCTGGTAACCACCGATCAGATCTCCTTATCAATATACTAACTTCCACCTATGAGTGGAGTCGTATAGAGTTCGTCTTTCTCTGACTGGCTTATTTCGCTTAAAATAATACCCTCGAGGTCCATCCACGTTGCTGTGAATGGGCCAATTTTGTCTTTTTTTATGGCTGAGTAGTATTCCATTGTGTATATATACCACATCTTTATCCAATCATCAGTTTCTTGGCATGTAGGTTGGTTCCACTTCTTGGCTATTGTAAATAATGCTGCGATGAACATAGGGGTGCAACGGACTCTTGACATTTCTGATTTCAGGTTCTTAGGATAGATACCCAGTAATGGGATGGCTGGGTCATAGGGTATTTCTATTTTTAACTGTTTGAGAAATCTCCATACTGTTTTCCATAGTGGCTGTACCAGTTTGCATTCCCACCAACAGTGTATGAGGGTTCCTTTTTCTCCACAACCTCTCCAACATTTGTCACTCTTGGTTTTGGATGGTTTTGCCAATCTAACAGGTGTAAGGTGATATCTTAGTGTAGTTTTGATTTGCATTTCCCTGATGATTAGTGATGATGAACATCTTTTCATGTGTCTATTGGCCATATTCATATCTTCTTTTGAGAAATGTCTGTTCATGTCCTCTGCCCATTTTTTGATCAGGTTGTTTGTTTTTTTGTTGTTAAGCAGTGTGAGTTCTTTGTATATTATGGAGATTAACCCTTTGTCAGATAAGTGGCTTGTAAATATTTTTTCCCAATAGTGAGCTGTTTTTTTGTTTCAATCCTGTTTTCCCTTGCCTTGAAGAAGCTCTTTAGTCTGATGAAGTCCCATTTGTTTATTCTTTCTATTGTTTCCCTCAACTGAGGAGTTATAGTGTCCGAAAAGATTCTTTTGAAACTGATGTCAAAGAGTGTACTGCCTATATTCTCTTCCAGAAGTCTTATTGTTTCAGGCCTAATCTTTAGGTCTTTGATCCATTTTGAATTTATTTTGGTGTGTGGTGAAAAAGAATGGTCAATTTTCAATCTTTTGCATGTGGCTGTCCAGTTTTCCCAGCACCATTTGTTGAAGAGACTTTCTTTTCTCCATTGTAGGCCCTCTGCTCCTTTGTCGAAGATTAGCTGTCCATAGATGTGTGGTTTTATCTCTGGGCTTTCAATTCTGTTCCATTGATCTGTGGACCTGTTTTTGTACCAGCACCATGCTGTTTTGATCACTGTAGCTTTGTAGTATGTTTTGAAATCGGCGATTGTGATTCCGCCGGCTTTGTTTTTCTTGCTCAGGATTGCTTTAGCAATTCACGGTCTTTTGTTGCCCCATATGAATTTTAGGATTCTTTGTTCAATTTCTGTGAAGACTGTTCTTGGGATTCTGATTGGGATAGCATTGAATCTGTATATTGCTTTAGGTAGTATGGACATTTTAACTATGTTTATTCTTCCAATCCATGTGCATTGAAAGTCTTTCCATCTCTTTATGTCGTCATCAGTTTCTTTCAAGAAAGTCTTGTAGTTTTCATTGTATAGATCCTTCACTTCCTTGGTTAAGTTTATCCCAAGGTATTTTATTCTTTTCGTTGCGATTGTGAATGGGATTGAGTTCTTGAGTTCTTTTTCTGTTAGTTCATTGTTAGTGTATAGAAATGCTACTGATTTATGTATGTTGATTTTATACCCTGCTACTTTGCTGTAGTTGTTGATTATTTCTAATAGTTTTTCTATGGATTCTTTGGGGTTTTCTATATATAAGATCATGTCATCTGCAAACAGCGAGAGTTTTACTTCTTCGTTAGCTATTTGGATTCCTTTTATTTCTTTTTCCTGCCGAATTGCTCTGGCCAACACCTCCAGTACTATGTTGAATAGGAGTGGTGAAAGTGGGCACTCTTGTCTTGTTCCTGTCCTCAGAGGGATGGCTTTCAATTTTTGTCCATTGAGTATGATGTTGGCTGTGGGTCTGTCATATGTGGCCTTTATTATGTTGAGGTACTTTCCTTCTATACCCATTTTATTGAGGGTTTTTTTTTGTCATAAATGGGTTTTGGATCTTGTCCAATGCTTTCTCTGCATCTATTGAGATGATCATATGGTTTTTGTTTTTCATTTTGTTGATGTAGTGTATCACGTTGATTGACTTGTGGATGTTGAACCATCCCTGTGTCCCTGGTATAAATCCCACTTGATCATGGTGTATAATCTTTTTGATGTATTGCTGTATTCGGTTTGCCAAAATTTTGTTGAGGATTTTTGCATCTATGCTCATCAGTGATATCGGCCTGTAGTTCTCCTTCTTTGTGTTGTCCTTGTCAGGTTTGGGGATCAGAGTGATGTTGGCTTCATAGAATGTGTTAGGGAGTACTCCATCTTTCTCAATTTTCTGGAACAGTTTGAGGAGAATAGGTATTAAGTCTTCTTTGAATGTTTGGTAGAATTCTCCAGAGAAGCCGTTTGGTCCTGGACTCTTATTTTGGGGGAGGTTTTTGATTACCGTTTCTATTTCCTTACTTGTGATTGGCCTATTCAGATTCTCCATTTCTTCCTGATTCAGTTTAGGGAGATTGTAGGAGTCTAGGAATTTGTCCATTTCTTCCAGGTTGTTCAATTTGTTGGCATATAGTTTTTCATAGTATTCTCTTATGATCCCTTGTATTTCATTGGTATCTGTTGTGATTTCTCCTCTCTCATTCCTAATTTTATTTATTTGCGATTTCTCTCTTCTTTTCTTGGTGAGTCTGGCTAAAGGTTTGTCGATTTTGTTAATTTTTTTGAAGAACCAACTCTTTGTTTCATTGATCCTTTCTATTGTCTTTTTTCTTTCAATATCGTTTATTTCTGCTCTTATTTTTATTATTTCCCTCCTTCTACTGACTCTGGGCTTTGTTCTTCTTTTTCTAGTTCTGTTAGGTGTCGTTTGAGGTTGCTTATGTGAGCTTTTTCTTGTTTAGTGAGGTGAGCCTGTATTGCGATGAATTTCCCTCTTAGAACTGCTTTTGCTGCATCCCAAATGATTTGGTATGTCATGTTCTCATTTTCATTTGTCTCCAGATAATATTTGATTTCTTCTTTAATTTCTTCAATGATCCATTGTTTGTTCAGAAACATGTTGTTTAGTCTCCACATTTTTGCACCCTTCTCTGCTTTTTTCTTGTAGTTGATTTCTAGTTTAATAGCATTATGATCAGAAAAGATGCTTGATATTATTTCAACTCTCTTGTATTTATTGATGTTTGCTTTGTTTCCCAAAATACGGTCAATCCTTGAGAATGTTCCATGTGCACTTGAGAAGAATGTGTAACCTGCTGTTTTTGGATGAAGTGTTCTATATATATCTATTAAGTCCATCTGGTCTAATTTTTCATTTAATTCTATCATTTCCTTGTTGATTTTCTGTCTGGACGTTCTGTCCATTGGTGTTAATGGTGTGTTGAGGTCCCCTACTATTATTGTATTGTTGTTGATGTCTTCTTTTAGTTCTATTAAGAGTTGCTTTACAAATTTTGGTGCTCCTGTGTTGGGTGCGTATATATTTATAAGTGTTATGTCTTCTTGGTGGAGAGTCCCTTTTATCATTATATACTGTCCCTCTTTGTCTTTGTTTATCTGTTTTGCTTTGAAGTCTACCTTGTCTGATATTAGTATAGCGACACCTGCTTTCTTTTGTTCATTATTAGCTTGGAGTATTGTTCTCCATCCCTTCACTCTGAGTCTGTGTTTGGCTTTGGGGCTGAGGTGTGTTTCCTGGAGGCAGCATGTTGTTGGGTCTTGTTCTTTGATCCATCCTGCCACTCTGTGTCTTTTGATTGGGGAGTTCAATCCATTTACATTTAGAGTGATTATTGAGATGTGGGGGCCTACCACTACCATTTTATGTCTTGTTTTCCGGTTTTCTTCAATTTCCTTTGTTTCTCGTCCCATGGTTTAATCTGTTCTGATGAAGAGCTGCTACTCTTTGTTGTTGTCCTTCTACTTATCTCCTCTGCTCTTGGTTTTGTAGCCCCTTTCCTTTTTTTGATTTTTCAGGAATGAGGGTTTTCCTGAGGATTTCCTGAAGAGGAGGTTTTGTGGCAATGAACTCCCTTAACTTTTGTTTATCTGGGAAAGTTTTTATTTCTCCATCGTATTTGAAGGATATTTTCACTGGGTAGAGAATTCTCGGCTGTAGGTTTTAGTCCTTCAGATTTTTGAATGTATCATTCCACTCTCTTCTAGCCTGTAAAGTTTCTGCTGAGAAATCTGCTGATAGCCTGATGGGGGTTCTTTTGTAGGTTAGTTTCTTTTGCCTGGCTGTCCTTAGTATTTTCTCCTTGTTGTTGACTTTTGCTAGCTTCACTACTATATGCCGTGGGGTTGGTCTTCTTGCATTGATAAAGTTTGGAGATCTATTGGCTTCTGTCGCCTGAAGATCCATCTCTCTCACCAGATTTGGGAAGTTCTCAGCCATTATTTCTTTGAATAGGCTTTCTGCCCCTTTCTCCTTCTCTTCTCCCTCTGGTATACCTATAATCCTTACATTGCATCTCCTAATTGTGTCTGATAATTCTCGGAGAGTTTCTTCATTTCTTTTTAGTCTTACTTCTCTCTCCTCCTCTGCCTGCAGCATTTCTATATTGCCATCTTCCAAATTGCTAATTCTTTCCTCCATATTATCAGCCCTACTGTTCAGTGCATCTAGATTTTTCTTAATCTCCTCTATTGTGTTCTTCATTTCCAGTATTTCTGTTTGGTTCTTCTTTATTTTATCAAACTCTTTTGTGACATAGCTCCTGAACTCGTTGAGTTGTCTATCTGAATTCTCTCTTAATTCATTGAGTATTTTAATGATGGCTGTTTTGAAGTCATCATCATTTAGGTTATATATCTCATTTTCTTTGGGATTGTTTTCTGTGTATTTGTTATTTTCCTTCTGTTCTGGAGATTTAATGTATTTTTTCATATCACTTGATGTTGTTGATTTGTGCCTCTGCATAGAGATAGAGTTTAGTTGCTCCTTCCACTTGTTTCTGCCTCTGTGGTGGGGGAGCAGCTGTTTATACTGCACCAACCAGGAACTCTATCCGCAGTTGCTAACCAGGCCTGGGCCCCTCCTTGTAGTCACAGGGGTCCTTTGGAGTCCCTCTTCTGCCGTGGGGGCCGTCACGGGGGGGCTTCAGGCTGCTGGTGCCTACTGTTGCAGCCCACCTAGACGTGCTCCCTCCTTGGGGTCTGCAATGGTGTTATGGTCTTTTCCAGCGGCCAGGGGTAGGATCACTTATATTTGCCACTCCGTCACTGTCGGAACCCACAAAATCTCACTTGTCCACTATGGGTCACAGCAGAGCTATTGGCATCTTCTACAGTCTGTGGTTAGCTCACCTAGTTAAGCTACTTTTGTCCCAGGGTCTTCCAGCCTTGTGGCTGCCAGTTGGGTGCTCTCTACTAGTGCTGTGCAGAGGCTTTCCCTGAGGCTGCTGTGAGCCTGTAGGATTTCCCCCTAGGCTACGGAGCTGGGTCGCTGGAACTCCACCCAGCCCCAGTCCTGTTCCCCAGGAACTTGGGGAGCCCTTTGCCCTGTCTGGAGGATAGCTGGAGATCCCGATTTCAGTGGTAGCTGGTCAGCTGCTGCCCTGCCTGATATTCTCCTCTCCGGGACCCTCCCGGTGTTGTGGATGCTGGGCGTGGCCCCTCTGCTAATAGCAGAACAGAGAGTTTTGTCTGCTGCCTAGGCAGAACTCTGGAGCTTCCCCTCTGGGCTGCAGGGCCAGCCTCTGGAGCTTCCACCAGCCCCAGTCCTCTCCGAGATCTCTGGCAATCCCTTACCCCACGGGGCGGGCAACGGCAACCGGGGGTCACCTCGCCCTCTGGGACTCTCTCCAGGACTTTCCCGGAGTTGTGAACGCTGGGAGTAGCCCCTCCGCTAATGGCAGACAGAGAGTTTTGTCTGCTGCCTGGGCGGAATGAGCAGTAATATTTTGAAAGGAATCTTTTTCTGATCAGTATGTCTCAACAGTGAGCTTAATATATTCAGTAAACCATGTTGTAAACAGATGTGCTATCATCCAGGCTTTGTTGTTCCATTATCAGAGCACAGGCAGAATTATGCTTTAGCGTAATTCTTAAGGGCCCTGTGATTTTCAGAATGGTAAATGAGCACTGGATTCAACTTAAAGTCACTAGCTGATTTAGCCCCTAACAAGAGAGTCAGTCTGTCCTTTGAAGCTTTGAAGCCAGGCATTGACTTCTCCTCTCTAGCTATGAAAGTCTTAGATGGCATCTTCCAATATAAGGCTGTTTGTCTACATGGAAAAAATTATTGTTTAGTGTAACCACCCTTCATTAATTATCTTAGCCAGATCTTCTGGATAACTTGCTGTAGCTTCTATGTCAGCACTTCCTGCCTCACTTTGCACTTTTATGTTATGGAGATGGCTTCTTTTCTTAAACCTCATGAACCAGTCTCTGCTAGCTTCAAACATTTCTTCTGCAACTTTGTCACCTCTGTCAGCCTTCACGAAATTGATGAGAGTCAGGGCCTTGCTCTGGATTAGGCTTCAGCTTAAGGGAACATTGTGGCTGGTTTGATCTTCTATCCAGACCACTGAAACTTTCTGCTTAACATCAATAAGGCTGTTTCATGTTCTTATCAGTCATGTGTTCACTGGAGTGGCAATTTTAATTTCTTTGAAGAACTTTTACTTTGCCTTCACAACTTAGCTAACTGTTTGGTGCAAGAGGCCTAGCTTTCGGCCTATCTTAACTTTTGATGTGCCTTCCTCACTGAGCTTAATCATTTCTAGCTTTTGATTTAAAGTGAGAGACCTGAGACTCTTCCTTTCACTGGAACACTTAGAAGCCATTGTAGTATTATTAAATGGCCTAATTTCAATATTGTTGTGTCTCAGGGAATAGGGAGGCCTGAGGAGAGGGAGGGAGATGTGAGAATTGCTGGTCGGTGGTGTAGTCAGAACACACACAACGTTTATTAAGTTCACCATCGTATATGGACACAACTTGTGGTGCCCCAAAACAATTACAATGGTACAAGCAAAGATCACAGATCTCCATAATAAATATCATAATAATGAAGAACTTTGAAATATTTTGAGAATTACCAAAATGTGACACAAAGACACAAAGTGAGAAAATGCTGTTAGAAAAATGGTGCCAATAGACTTGCTCAACACAGGGTTGCCACAAACCTTCAATTTGCCAAAAATGCAGTATCTGTGAAGAGCACTAAAGCAAAGTACAATAAAACAACGTATGCCTGTATCTGAATCTGCTACTCAAGGAACTTTAGAAAACTAGTTTTTTCATTTCTTATGAAAACACTTATAGAAAATTTAAAGATAAGATTTCAGGAGCAAAATTAGTTTACCATACAATTAGCAGTTGCTATACTTTTATAGTCATTGATTTTTCCCAAAAAAATTTCTTATGAAGTAAGAAAGGGAAATGTAAGCAGAAATGACTGGTAGGAAAATCTACGAAGGGGAAACATCATCATAAAATTTTAGCAAATGGAAAACTTTTGTAATGTTATAATTTTACATAATTTTCCCTTCATATCACTTTACTTCATGTAATTGATTCCTGTTAAAATGAAAACAAGAAAGAGAACAAGAAGTTCAACAAAGCTCAAGAAATCACGGTAGATTGATTTGTTTATTAACTAAGAAGACCCGTTATTAAAGTGTGAGTCCTCTAATGACATAAACATTTTTCTACAAAATTTTAAAAATTTAAAAGAAAGGAATAAGAGAGAAGAGCCAGTGAAATAAACATCTGCCCATTCTTATCAATATGTGCATTTGTGCAATTATTTGATTTTTTTTTTTTTGCTGTTGTTCTTCCTAGTGTATAAAATGAATGGTCATCATATGCCTCATTAAGAGGGTGAGATTTAAACAAAAAAATAAATGAGGGAGTTAGCTGAAGCATATCTGGTGGAAAAGTGTTCCAGGCAGAAGGAACAGCTAGAGCAAAAGATTTGAAGTGCCTCACATATAAGGAGGTCAGTGTAGCCAGAACAAAGGGAGAAAGGTGAGGGTAACAGGGAGGATAGTAGGAGATAAAGTCAAAGAGATAATAGAGGGCCAATTATAGGCCATTGTAAGGACCTTGGCTTTTAATCATAATTAAATGAGGAGTCATTATAGGGTTTTGAATAAAGAAGTGACATGATCAGACTTAAATTTTATTTTATTTATCTTTTATTGTTATTTTATTGTGGTAACATTGGTTTATAGCATTATATAAATTTCAGGTGTACATCATTAAATTTCAATTCCTGTGTGGATTACATCATGTTTACCACCCAAAGACTAATTACAATCCATTACCACACACATGTGCCTAATCACTCCTTTCCCCCTCCCCTCTCCCCACTTCCCCTCTGGTAACCACCAGTCCAATCTCTATCTTTATGTGATTGTCATTGTTTTTATCTTCTACTTATGAATGAGATGATACGGTATTTGGCTTTCTCCCTCTGACTTATTTCAGTTAGCATAAGACCCTCAAGATCCATCCATGTTGTCGCAAATGGCTGGATTTCATCATTTCTTATAGCTAAGTAGTCCATTGTGTATATATACCACATCTTCTCTATCCATTTGTTTTTTGATGGGCACCTAGGTTGCTTCCAAGTCTTGGCTATTGTGAATAATGCTGCAGTGAACATAGGGGTGCATGTATCTTTATGCATTCATGTTTTCATGTTCTTTGGATAAATAACCAAGAGTGGAATAACTGGATTATGGTAGTTCTATTCTTAATTTTTTGAGGAATCTCCATACTGTTTTCCACAGAGGCTGCACCAGTTTGCACTCCAGTGAGAGTTCCCTTCTCTCCACATCCTCTCCAACACTTGTTTCCTGTCTTGTTAATTATAGACATTCTGACAGGAGTGAAGTCATATCTCATTGTAGTTTTGATTTGCATTTCCCTGATAGTTAATGATGTTGAACATCTTTTCATATGCTGTTGGCCATCTATATATATTCTTTGGAGAAATGTCTGTTCGGATCTTTTGCCCATTTTTTAATTGGGTTTTTAGTTTTTTTGTTGTTGAAATGTTTGAGTTCTTTATATACTTTGGATATTAACCCCTTATCAGATATATGGTTTGCAAATATATTCTCCCAATTGTTAGGTTTTTTCATTTTGTTGATGGTTTCCTTTGCTGTGCAGAAGGTTTTTAGTTTGATGTAGTCCCATTTGTTTATTTTTTCTATTGTGTCCATTGCCCAGTCAGACATGGCACTTGAAAATTATACTGCTAAGACTGATGTCAAAGAGCATACTGCCTATGTTTTCTTCTAGAAGTTTAATGGCTCCAGGTCTTACATTCAAGTCTTTAATCCATTTTGAGTTAATTTTGTGTATGATGTAAGACAGTGGTCTAGTTTCATTCTTTTGCACGTAGCTGTCCAGTTTTCCCAGCATCATTTATTGAAGAGACTCCTTTCTCTTGTATGTTCGAGGCTCCTTTGTCAAAAACTGGCTGTCCATAGATGTATGGGTTTATTTCTGGGCTTTCAATTCTGTTCCATTGATCTGTGCGTGTGTTTTTGTGCCAGTATCATGCTGTTTTGGTTACTATACCTTTGTAGTATATTCTGAACTCCAGCTTTGTTCTTTTTCCTGAGGGTTCCCATGGCTATTCAGGGTCTTTTGTTGTTCCATATAAATTTTAGGATTCTTTGTTCTATTTCTGTGAAAAATGTTGTTGGAACTTTGATAGGGATTGCATTGAATCTGTAGATTGCTTTAGGAAGTATGGGCATTTTAATTATGTTAATTCTTCCAATCCAAGATCATGGAATATCTTTACATTTCTTTGTGTCTTCTTCAATTTCTTTCAACAATGTTTTATAGTTTTCAGTGTAGAGATCTTTTACCCCTTTGGTTAATTTTATTCCTAGATATTTCATTCTTTTTGTTGCAGTTGTAAATGGGATTTTATTCTTAATTTCTCTTTCTACTACTTCATTGTTAGTGTGTAGAAACACAACTGATTTTTTATGTTGATTTTGTATCCTGCAACTTTATCATATTCATTTATTATTTCTAAAAGTTTTTTTTGTGGATTCTTTTGGGTTTTCAATATATAAAATCATGTCATCTGGAAGTAGTGACGGTTTCAGTTCTTCCTTTCCAATTTGGACCCCTTTTATTTCTTTTTCTTGCCAGGTTGCTATGGCTAGGACTTCCAATACTGTGTTAAAGGAGTGGTGAAAGTGGGCATCTTTGTCTGGTTCCTGTTCTTAGAGGGATAGCTTTCAGTTTTTCTCCTTGAGAATGATATTAGCTCTGGGTTTTTCATATCTGGCCTTTATTATGTGGAGGTACTTTCCTTCTATACCCATTTTACTCAGAGTTTTTGTCATAAATGGATGCTGTATCTTGTCAAATGCTTTCTCTGCATCTATTGAGATGATCATGTGATTTTTATTCTTCACTTTTTTAATGTGGTGTATCCCGTTGATTGATTTGCAGATGTTGAACTGTCCCTGCATCCCTGAAATAAATCCCACTTTCTCATGGTGTATGATCTTTTTAATGTGTTGTTGTATTTGATTTGCTAGTATTTTGTTGAGAATTTTTGTATCAATGTTCATCAGTGATATTGGACTGTAATTTTTCTTTTTTTGTGTTGTCCTTGTCTGGTTTTGCTATCAGGATAATGTTGGCTTCAAAGAATGAGTTAGGAAGCTTCCCCTCCTCTTCAATTTTTTGGAAGAGTTTGAGAAGGATAGATATTGTCTTCTTTTAAACGTTTGGTAGAGTTCACCAGGGCAGCCATCTGGTCCTGGGCTTTTATTTTTTGGAGGTTTTTGATGAATGTTTCAATCTCCTTGCTGGTGATTGGTCTATTCAAACCCTCTATTTCTTCTTGATTCAGTTTTGGAAGGATGTATGATTTTAAGAATTTATGCTTTTCTTCTAGATTATCCAATTTGTTGGCATATAGCTTTTCATAGTATTCTCTTATAATCTTTTGCATTTCTGAGGTGTCTGTGTAATTTCTCCTCTTTCATTTCTGATTTTATTTATTTGACCCTTCTCTCTTTTTTCCCTGGTGAGTCTAGCTAAAAGTTTGTCACTTTTATTTATCTTTTCAAAGAACCAGCTCTTAGTTTCATTGATTTTTTTCTATTTCTTTTTAATCGCTATTTCATGTATTTCTGCTCTAATTTTTATTATTTCCTTTTACTGAGTTGGGGCTTTGTTTGCTCTTTTTCCAGTTCCTTTAGGTGCACTGTTAGAGTATTTATTTGTGATTTTTCTTGTTTGTTGAGGTAGGCCTGTATTGCCATAAACTGCCATCTTAGAACCACTTTTGCTGTATCCCATAAATTTTGGCATGTCGTATTTTCATTTTCATTTGTCTCCAGGTATTTTTTGATTTCTCCTTTGATTTCTTCTTTGACCCAATCGTTGTTCAGTAGCATTTTGTTTAATCTCCACATATTTGTGGCTTTTCTGATTTTCTTCTTGTACTTTATTCGTAGTTTCATACCTTTGTGGTCATACCTTTGGTATTATTTCAGTCCTCTTGAATTTATTGAGACTTGATTTGTGGCCTAATATGTGATCAATCCTGGAGAATTTTCCATGTGCATTTGAAAAAAATGTGTATTCTGTGGTTTTTGGATGGAATATTCTGTGTGTGTGTCTACACATATACTAAGTCTGTCTGGTCTAATGCATCATTTAAGGCCAATGGTTCCTTATTGATCTTCTATTTGGATGATGTATCCATTGGTGTAAGTGGAGTGTTAAAGTCCCCTACAATTATTGTTTTACAATTTCTCCATTTATGTCTCTTAATAATTGCTTTATATATTAGGAACTCCTATCTTGGGTGCATAGATATTTACAAGTGTTATATCCTCTTGTTGGATTGTTCCCTTTGTCATTATGTAGTGCCCTTCTTTGTCTCTTGTTATAGTTATTGTATTAAATCCTATTTTGTCTGGTATAAGTATTGCTACCCCAGCTTTCTTTTCATTGCCATGTGCATGGAGTATCTTTTTCCATCCCTTCACTTTTAATTTGTGAATGTCTTTAGGTCTGAAGTGTGTCTCTTGTAGGCAGCATATATATGGGTCTTGTTTTTTTATCCAGTCAGCCACCCTATGCCTTTTGATTGGAGCATTTATCCCATTGACATTTAAAGTAGCTATTGATAAGTATGTACTTATTGCCATTTTGTTACTTTTTTTCTGCATGTTTTAGCAGTTCTTCTCTGTTCCTTTCTCTTTCTCTTGCTCTCTTCCCTTGTGGTTTGATGGCTTTCTTCAGTATTATGTTTGGGTTCCTTTCTCTTAATTTTTTGTGTATTTATTATAGGTTTCTGTGAGGTTCATATGTAATAACCTAGGTAATAGCTATCTATATTAAGTTGATAGTCTCTTTAGTTTGACCTCTTTCTAAAAGCTCTACTCTTTTACTCCCCTCCTCCCACATTTTAAGTTTTTGATATCATATTTAACCTCTTGTGTGTGTGTGTGTGTGTATCCATTACCCTCTTATCATGGAAATAGGTAATTTTAGTACTTTTGTCTTTTGACCTTCATGTTATCTTCATTGATGGTTGATCTGCTACCTTTACTGTATTTTGCCCTTACTAGTGATTTTATTGCCTTTTGTTTTTTTCTGATAACTTTCTTATTCCTATTTGTGGTCTTCTCTTTCCCAGTTAAATAAGTCCCTTTATCATTTCTTGTAAAACTGGTTTCTTGGTGATAAACTCCTTTAATTTTTGATTGTCTGGGAAACTCTTTATCTCTCCTTCCTTCAGAATGAGAGTGTTCTTGGTTGTAGGTTTTTTCCTTTTAGCACTTTGAATATATTGTGCCACTCCCTTCTAGCCTGTAAGGTTTCTGCTGAGACTTCAGCTTATAGCCTTATGGTGTTTCCTTTTCTGTAACTTGTTTCGTTTCTCTTGCAGCTTTTAGGATTCTCTCTTTATTTTTAATTCTTGACATTTTAATTATAATGTGTATTGTGTATTGGCCTTTTTGGTTTTTTTTTGTTTTGTGCTCTCTCTGCTTCCTATACCTGGATGTCTCTTTCCTTCCTTAGGTGAGCAATGTTTTGAGCTATTATTTCTTCAGATAGATTTTCTGCCCCTTTGTCTCTCTCTTCTCCTTCTGGGACACCTATAATATGAATGTTAGTGTTCTTGATGTTGTCCAAGAGGTCCCTTAGACTATTTTCATCCTTTTTAATTCTTTTGTCTTTTTTGTGTTCAACTTGGGTGATTTCCTCTAGTCTTTTGTCCAGCTTGCTGATTTGTTCTTCTGTATCATCTATTCTGGTATTGAGTCTCTCTAGTGAATTTTTCATTTCCAATATTGTATTCTTCATTTCTGATTTGTTCTTGGTATTTTCCAGTTCTTTGTAGAAGTTCCTACTGAGTTTATCCATTCTTCTCCTAAGATCAGTGAGCATCTTTATGACTATTAGTTTGAGTGCTTTGTCAGGTAGATTATTTCTATTTCATTTATTTCTTTTTCTGGTGTTTTGTCCTCTTCCCTTACTTGGAATGTATTCCTTTGCCTCCTCATTTTGCTTCTTTCTCTGTGCTTCTATCTATGTATTAGGTGAGTCAGCTGTGTCTCCTGATCTTGAGGAGGTGGCCTTATGTAAGAGATGCCTTATGAGCCTGAGCAGTGTGCTTCTCTCTCATCACCACTTCCAAATGTTCGAGGAGTGTCCCCTATGTGGGCTTGTGTGTCCTTGTGTTGTGGCAGGGTTGCTCTTGCTGCATGTGCCCAGGGAAGCTAGGATCTCCCTAGACCGGCTGGTCGTAATGCTCAGCTGTGTGTGGCTGCTATGGATCCTTCAGTCACTTTATTGGGCATGGGTAGCCTCAGCACAGTTGGCTGCAAGGTCTAATAGCACATTCCTGTTGCAGTTTTTCAGTTAAGTGAGTAGGCCCCTAGTGTGGCTGGTTGCTAGGCTCAGGGGCTTACAATTTCTGTAGGCGTTTGTCCTGAAAGACTCTTGTCATCTCTTTCAGGATTGCAGCTGAGTCTGGCTCACCCCAGGCATGGGAGCACTCATTTGTTTCAGGCTTTAGAAGGTGGGGCCGATATGCTATGTGGCTGTTGGAGAAACACAAGTCTTCTGCAGCTGCCATGCCCCATCATCCACAGGGCCACACACACCTTCAACACAGTCCTGCCCCATGTGCACATCCTGACTCCCTGAAGTGTACACAGTAGCCCCCCTGCAGAGGCCCCACACATTCCACCAACACCCCACACATTCCACCTGCTCCTTGCAGGCCCCTCAGAGGCAGACCCATTCACTCGGCTGCAAAGGATCCAGGCACCCAGCCTATGCAGGCCCACAAGTTGCCCAAGGGCTTACTGTTGGGTGGGACCAGTTCCTAGGGTGGGCTGCCTGCCCTGGCTGAGCTGGATTAAATTGCTGCTCTAGTGTGTGGGGCAGACCCTGGGCTAAAAGGCGAGGGGAAGAACTCCAATGGTGTCTGCCAGTGTTGTGTCAGCACACCTATACTAGGTCACAATAATGGCTGCCATGAATGTCTCAGTCCCTGGAGAGTCTCACATCTCATTGAGATGCACTCAGAGACTATCAGGTGAGTCTCTTTTCACCAAAAGACTGTGCACCTTTCTTTCTGGTGATTTTAGGTTGCTTTCCAAAACGATTAAATCTATGCATAGGTCCTTTAAGAGCTGGCTTTTTCCCCTTATGTCTGATAGCTTTTCTGGGGTGTTCCCCTTGCAGTTAAGAGCCAGCAAAGCCAGATATTATGACACTCGTCTTGGTTGTGCTGAGTCCAGAGGAAGCCTATAGTGGTAAAGCTCCCCTGTTCAGGTCCCCCACTCCTCCAGGGAAGGCCATGTGCCTTAGGATTGCTTCTGGCTGGCCATGAAGTGCTGTGGCTTGCAGAGGTGGATTTTTTTTCACTCCAGAAAGGAATTTATCCCTCTTCCACTGCAGTCAGGACTGTGCCTTTTTGTGGGAGTTCTTTTTATCCAGTTTTCCGTTCCCTCTCAGGGGTATTTGTTCCCAGAATAGCTGTAAATTCATTGTGTCCATGGGAGGAGGTGAGTTCAGAGTCCACCTATTTCCTCTTGACACCTCTTTCTCAAATTATAAATTGATTACTTTGGTGTCTATGTGTAAAATGGATTTTAGGGTGGAAGGGAAAGGTAGAAGCCAGGAGACCAGTAAGGAGGCTATTGCACCTAAATAGAGATGATATTAAAATCTGGCAGATTCATCAAATAATAATACAGGATGCCCATTTAAATTTGAATTTCAGATAAGCAATAAAGTTTTTTAGTATTAGTATATCCCAAATATTGCATAGGACACACTTATAGTAAAAAAAAAAAAAAAAAAAACAAGTTCTTACTGTTTATTTGAAATTCAGACTTAAGTGGATATCCTGTATTTTTACTTGTCAACTTCAATTAGGTTTGTAGCAGTAGAGAAGTAAAAAAAAGGTCAGATTTTGGATATATTTTGAAGGTAGCACCAACAGAATTTGATAATTGATTGGATGTGAGGTATGAGAGAAGGATATTAGTCAAGGATGATGTTAAGGTTTTTTAACTGAATAACTGAAAAGAAAGGAGTTGCTATCAAATGAAATAGAGAAGCCTGCAGGTGGAGCAAATTTAGAAGAAAAGAGAAGGAATTCAGATTTTGGATATGTTGAACTCTTAAGTTGGGTGGTAGATTAATGGTCATTCTTTCTGTTGTTACACATTATAACTTACGTATATGTAACAAATATTATGTAAGAAAAATAATTAAGTAATAAAAATAATTATAAATACTATTCTCAAAAGAAAAATGTGATAGGGACAGCTGGATTTGTGGACCTGACTGACTAAAAGCTCCTTAAAAAGAAAACTAAGCAATCAAAAGTGGCTTGATGTATTTTGAGAAAACTAGAAGACACTGTTCACCTGCATACTGCCCTCAAAGCCTGATGTATATATTTCTGTAAGAAGATTCTATGTAACTTCTGAAGAGGAGCGTGAGCATACTTATTTAAACTGTATGTGATAGAACTACGTTTTCTTTTTGTTCTAGTGTTAAGACACGACCAGTGCGGATGCCTCCAGGGTATCAAGCAGAACTTGTTATTCAGTTGGTGTGGGTGGATGGTGAACCTCCCCAACAGATTACTAGTCTTGCTGTAAGCTCAGCATATGGAATGTAAGTAGCTAAGCATTCTTTTCTAATTTGTTTTATTTATTTAATATGTTTGATATATTTAAATGCTTCTTGAAGTCCTAAAAGTGGAAAGAATCCCTTATCTGGATTTTTATTAGATTGAAAATGGTTTAAGAAAATCAATGATTTCAGGGTAAACTGTGGTTATTTCTTCTTCCTTGATGTCAAACTTGTGATAGTATTCCCATTTTTAATGTTGTTAGGATGTTATTACACTTATTTTGTTTGTTTTTATATTTTCTATCTTTTTTCCTTCTTGTGTTTCATTTTGGATACTTCTTATCTTTTAGAATTCACTAATTCTCTCTTCAACTGTATCTAATCTGATGCTAGATCTATCCATGGAATTCAATTTCAGTTATTTTCAGTTCTAGACCTTACATTTGTTTTTTTTCTTAAAGCTTCCTGTTATCTTCCTAAATTATCACTCTTGTCTTTTATTTCCTTGAAAATGTTGAATATAGTCATTTTAAATATATGTTTGAGAACTCTATATCTCTTATTAGTTTATTATTTGTCTTGGTTTTTGGTCACATTATATTGTTTTCATGTAATCTAGGTTTGCTTTTTGGTTTTGTTTCTTTTTTTTGTAGTTGAACATTATATACCATCATGTATATAGTCACATGTCACTTAATGATGGGGATACGTTCTGAGAAATGTGTCCTTAAATAATTTCGTCATTGTGCAAACATCATAGAGTGTACTTACACAAACCTAGATGGTATAGCCTACTACACACCTAGGCTATATGGTACTAATCTCATGGGACCACCATTGTACATGCAGCTCATCATTGACTGAAACATTGTTATACAGTGCATGACTGTATAAATGTTATAGAGATAATTTGAGGTTATACATGATGTTTATCATCCTCCAAAAAGTATTTACATTTCCTCTGACAGGTTGAGAAGCTAAGAGGTAGAAGAAGGTTCAGAACAACATAATCCAATCAGATATCCTATCTTTGAAATTTGGATTGTATTTCCTTTAAAAGCTAATTTAATTCTAATTAATTCTTATTCCTAGGTTGTAGCCCTCCATAGAAGTTGTGTCAAATTGTACTCCTACCAGCAATTTAGAAGAATGCCTGATTCCCCACAACCTTTCTAACAATAGTGTATAACCAAACTTTTAATCCTGTCATTTTGTTAAGTGGAAGAAAGTTATTATAATATTGATAGACTTTTCTCACATCTTAAGTGAAACTGAACATCTTTTCCTGAACTGTGACATATCTGTTTATATTCTTTGTCCATTTACTGTAGTTGTTGGTCTTTCTCTTATAGTTTTGTGAAAACTGTTTACATAGTAGGGCAGTTAGCTTTCTCTGTGATGTAACTTGTAAATATTTTCCCTGCTTTTCTGTGCTTTGTGACTATTTAGGATTTTTTTCCATGCGTAAATTTTTTAAAAATTAAGTAATTCTATTTTTTCTTCTTCTAGATCTGAATTTTGTGTCATACTTAGAAAAGCCTTCCTCAATTCAAGATAATAAAAAATTATCATATTCTCTTCCGATATATTGTTTCTATAATATATTTAAGTCTTTAATCTATCTGGGATTTATTTAGGTATAGGGTATGAAACAGGGATTAAACTATATTTCTTTCCTGATGACTAAGAGTTGTGCCAATACCACTTCCTGAATACTTTATCTTTTTCCTCTAAATTTGGAATTATCTTTTATCAAATGGTACATTTTCTAAATATGTTTGACTCTATTTCTATAATTCCCAGTCTGCTCCTAAGCTAAGTCTGGTGAGCTCTAAAAGAACTCTTTGAAGCCATCTGACAGGGGGACTATCTGAAAAATAAAATATCTTGTGTTCCTGGAGTTTTGTGGGGGCGATGTAGAAGATGTCTGTGAACACAGATCTTAGGAGCTTGCTTTTTTTTTTAAATTGGGGTTATGATAGTTTACAACCTTGTGAAATTTCAATTGTACATTATTATTTGTCAGTCATATTATAGGTACACCACTTCACCCTTTGTGCCCACCCACCACCCCCTCCTCTCCTCTGGTAACCACTAATCTGTTCTCTTTGTCCATGTGAGGAGCTTGCTTCTTGACTGAAAAATTCTTTGATAAAAAAGCTGACAGGAAGGGAGGAGAGGAAGGGAGTGTGAGACAGCTGATAAACCTGTTATTTGATATGGCAGGAATATACTGTCCTACAGCCCCACTAGTTACCATGGAAAATGACTGAGCTCAAGCCATTTTCAGGGTTCCTTATGTAAGAGATTGACCTATAAAGGCAAATGGATGTCTAATTAAGAGGCCATGAAAGTATATCGCCAGATTCAGGAGCTGAAGTTTGTTAGAATAAGTTAGTTAAAGAGCATATTTCCCATGTAAAGTAACTGTGGGAGTAACAATCCCTATAGAACCTCTGAAGAACCTACACTTGTCTGAGAAAGACAGCTTGGACAACTGCTTCATAGATATATTCAACTGCCAAAAAACTCCAGCTCAAGTGGTTACCCATATAAATTCCACCAAAGTTTTAAGAAATAAGTAATACCAGTATTACACAAAATTTTTCTGAGAATTTTAAAGGAAAAGATCACATTAATCTCATTTTATGAGGCAAACATAACTTGATGCTAAAACTTAAAAAGGGCATTACAGAAGGTGAAAATTATAAGTTTATATCATGCATGAACAAAGATATAAAAATTCCAACCAAAATATAAATAAATATAGCAATAAAAATATTACATATTATAAACAAGTTTGGTTTGCAACAAGAATGCAACATTTAACATTTAAAATGAACCAGTGTAATTCATCACATTAACAGGATAGAGTAGAAAAGCATATGATTAAGCCATGAAATGTGAAAAGCAAGAACATTAGATTAAATTCAATATGTATTCATGATTTAAAAATAAACAATTAACTAATTTAAACAAGAAGGAAATTTCCTTAATCTAATACACAGCAGCAAATATCATTCATACTTTATAGTAAAATGTTGAAAACTTTACCTCTAAATTAAAAACAAGATAAGAATGGTTGCTATCACCACTTCTATTCACGTTGTACCAGAGAACCTAGCCAGGGCAATATAGAAAGGAAAATAAATCAAAGTTACATGAATTAGAAAAGAAGGAAATTGAAAAAAATTATGATTGTGTATGTAGAGCATCTAAATAGATAAATTATTTGAATTAGTAATTGAGTTTAACAGAATTGCTGGATATGAAGTCAATGTTAAAATATGTTTCCATATACTTAAAAAATAATTAGAAACTAAAATTGTATAAAAATAAAGATTCCATTTACAATAAAATAAAAATAGTAAAAGATCTAGGAATGCATCTAATAGAAGATGTTCACAACCTCTACACAGAAAACTATAAAACTTAAGATAAAGAACCTAAATGATGGAATGGAAAATTCAATAATAGTATAAAGATGTCAGTTTTTCCCAAATTGATCTGTAGATATACCACAATACCAATAAAAATTTCAGTAGATTTTTTTCCTTGAAGTTTAAAGCTGGTTCTAAAATTTATAGAGAAATGCAAAGGGCCACAACTAGCTAAGACAGTATTGAAGAAAAGCTTTGCTCTACTAGAAGACAAGACTTATTAAATAAAGCTATTTAGTCATGACAGTGTTTTCATTGGCACAGAATAGATAGACAAATAGACCAATGGACAGAATAAAGAACCCAGAAATAGATCCAGGCATATATAACTAAACCATTTCTACAGATCAATGGGGGAAATGACTGGTCCCCACCGCAGCCCCCCCCCCATAAATAATACAAAGTCAATTGAAAGATTATATAAAAAATTGGATCTGACTCTTCTCTCCCACTATACACAGATTCTAGAAGATATTAGAGGAGAATATCTTCATAACACTTGGGTTAAAGAAATATTTCTTCAACATTACTCAAAAAGTATTAACCATAAGGAAACGTTAAGAACCTGGAAAAAAGGTACCATTAGGAAAGTGAAATGGCAGGACAAGGAAGAGATATTTGGATTAACTGCATCTGACAATGGGCTTATATCCAGAGTATAAAGAGTTTCATGAATCACCAATAAGAAAAAGACAAACAACTTAGTAGAAAAAAATGCAGAAGAAATTTGAACAAATGTCAGAAAAGAGGTTATCTAAATGAAAAATATTTTTTCATGTATATATGAAAAGATATACAACCCCATTAGTAATGTTGGTAGTTTTTGCAAAGATATTTAGTAGCAGGAACTCTCACACACTACTGCTGAGGGTAAATTGATGACTTGACTTTATAAAATTTTTAGCTTTATTTACTCCATTTTAGCATACATATATATGCATTCCCTACAACCCAAAAGTTTCATATCTAGATATATACCCAACAAAATGGAAGCACATGTGCACCAAAAGACAGTAGCATTATTTGCAATGGCACTATTATATTTATCATAGTTCCAAACTACAAATAATTAAATGTCCATCAGAGTAGACGGAATAAATTATAGTATATTAGTCCAATTGAATTCTATAGCAATGAAAATAAATGAACTACATTTATATGCAACAATATATAAGAAAGAAGACAAACATCTATCAAAAACATGCAAAACTGATTTTTGATATAGGAAGTTATGTTTTGCGGGGAGGAGAGAGGAGTAATAATTGGGAGGACATGAGGCAGTTGCTGATAATGTTTTATTTCTTGACCTAATTTTAATTACGTGGGGTTGTTCACATCACAGTAATTCATTGAAGTGTACAATTATGTACACTTCTATTTATATATGTTATACCTGAATAAAAGTGTAAAGTATAAGAAAATTTTTTCCATTAAGTTTATTTTTAGAAATTTATCCCATAAATATACTCAGTATTTAAGTGCAAAGTAACTTATGAAGGATAATCATTATTGTATTGTTAGCAAAAGACTAGAAGCAACCTAATTGTCTATCAACAAAATTCTAGGTAAATAAATTAGAGTACACACAAATATGAGTTTACATAGGATAATTACCAAAATATATAGTAAAATTTTAAAAATCAAGATTTAGGCTATTACTTACACTGTGCAACATTTGTTTATCTTTGATATGCTGTAATTATCCAGAATACATTTTTTAAATTCCTACACATTGATAAGAAAAAAATAACCCAGTCAAAAAATAAACAAAGCATATAAACAGGCAGTTCACAGAGGAAGAAAAACAAATGGCCAATAAACTTGCAAATATTCTTAGCTTCACTAGTAACAAGGAAAAAATGAAAGAATACCAATTTTTACCTATTATATGGGCAAATTTTTTTTTTTTAAAGATTTTACTTTTTTCCTTTTTCTCCCCAAAGCCCCCCGGTACATAGTTGTGTATTCTTCGTTGTGGGTTCTTCTAGTTGTGGCATGTGGGACGCCGCCTCAGCGTGGTCTGATGAGCAGTGCCATGTCCGCGCCCAGGATTCGAACCAACGAAACACTGGGCCGCCTGCAGCGGAGCGCGCGAACTTAACCGCTCGGCCACAGGGCCAGCCCCTATATGGGCAAATTTTTAAGGATTGCTAATATTTTCTGTTAACCATAGTGTGAGGAAAGGGATCCTCTTATATCCATATATTTTATCTTTTAAAATAAAACTAAGCATGTCTTTTGACCCTGAAATTCTAATCTTAGTGAAGCGTTTACAATTTCTGGAGACTCTCACTTATGCACAATGTTTGTAGAAGGATATTCCTTGCATCATTATATGTAATAGCAAAATATTTGCAACATATGTAAATGTCCATAAATAGGAAGATACTTTTCTAGAAAACATATTATTTTTGTCATAGAATACAATGCAATAGTTAAAGAATACAAACAAGGAAATATCTCTTAGACATATTTTAGTGAAAACAAGAAAGTTATAGAACAAATATTTGCTTATTAAAACATAGATAAAGGGCAAGAAGGATATAAACAAAACTGTTAATGGCAGTAATCTCTGAAAAGGGGATTGGCATATAGTGGGTTGATTAAAGCGGACTTTTATATTTATTGTTTGAAGTTTTTAAATTAAGAATATTTTCAAGTGTAATTTTTTAAAACTTAAAAAAATAAACAAGAAGAAAACTTGGTGCCATGTCTCTGAAAAATACCTTCCTTAGGAGTTTAGCTGTGTGAGTTGGTGAGAATCATTAGATACCAGAAATAGTTAGAAAAGCTTGAACCTTTGAGAATAATCACTCCCTAGAATGCAGGGGGCAAAATTCCTGCCCTCATTCAATTTATATTCTAGTCAGGGTATGTATTAATGAAGGTATATAGTATACTCTGACTTGAAAGTCATTAAGAAGAGTAAAATTAGAAATTGATAGAATGCAGCAAGGTAACTGGGAGAACAAAGTTCATGGAAAAAAGAGGTTGAGAAATTAAAGTCATTGAAGGAATGTAATGAGAAAATTAAATGTGATTATTTCACTTTTATTCCAAAGATCAAAGGAATGATATTGAGTCAGCTCTATTATTATCAGCTCTTCTTCTTCCCATAATTTCCAGAGGATACAGAACCATAGAGCTTTGATGGTTAGGCTTCGCGGAGAGCTCTGTTGTTCTTTTTTTTTTTTTAACTAAAATAATCTGTAGAGTTGAAAAGCGTAAATGCTAGAGTCAGATTCTTTGGGATTCAAATCCTAATTCTTCTTTCTAGCTGCTGGATCTTAGAAATGTTACTTAAACTTTCCTGTGCTCAGTTTCCTTATCTGCAAAATGAGGATAAAATGTTAAAAGGACTAAGTGTATTAACAAATGTAAAATGTATCTTTTAGACTCAGAGCAGGATATACATGACATATTCAAAATAGAATAATTTGAGGAGTTTTAAGAAATGGATTATTTATCTAGGATGTAGAGAAACAACATGAGACAGTGTTGTATCCCAGGGCTAGAAAGAACGGTGCTTTATTACTATCTATCAAAGAATAACTTGAAGACAGTTAATTATTACCATGTTGTTTAGTTGAATACAGAGTAAACCAATAATAGATGATTTTATCTAACAAATATGAAAACAGAATTTATATATGAGAAAAGGAAAAAGCAGAAAAAGAAAAACCACAGACACTTTCTAAATAATAAACTTTGTGTTTTCCTCTCACTGGGTAAGATTCTAATAAGTTAGCAGCTAGCAAAGATCAGGGTATTTGCTCTTAGGCAGCTGTATGAATCATCAACTAAAACAGTTTTAGTTATTTATGGCTTCTCCAGAAGACATTAGCTGTTTAATTTGTGACATGTGTAAAAGACATTTTCTGTATTCTGTTTGTCATCATTTAGGAATACTCCCATCTGGGTTATGCCAAGTCTGTACCATTTTTTTGTTAGAATTTCTCAATTCTATCCTTTTGGTCAAACTCAGCCCCAAGCTGAGACCATGAGAGCCTCAGACTCTTTGTGAAGCAGATTGTTAGTTGAATAGTCCCCAGAACAATGGCTCTGCAGCAACATTTAAGTACCTGATATTAGACATCAAAGAAGGAGAAAAACAAAAACAATTACAATTATTATACAAAATATTTGTAAATCACTCGCTGTCCAATATCCTAGTTGGCCTAAGTCTAACCAGGAGAAGTCCCAAGGATCAGTGTAATCAAGTTTAGTTAACTGAGTAGTCCTATTTTTCCGTTGATTATTGATTGTTCTACTCTTGAAGAATGTATCAAGCAGCAACTAAGTCAGAAACTCTGCAGGTTTTGAGATTTTCCCTCTTACAAGCTAGTTAATTAGCCTGCCACATTTTTGTGTGTATATTTATTGACAGAAAACAGCCTCTGGGTCAGAGGCAAAGATAGTTTATTATTGACAGCAGAAACAGCAGCTAGAGCAACATCATGCATCAATTCCCAGAGCCTCAGTACCAGCAGGGTAACATGGTGAGGGACAGATGGTACCTGCATATGCAGTGGTATTACAAAAGAAGAACTCCAAATTTTAAAAACTCAGGTCTGCTGGTGACCTGTGCATCCTCCCATCTGGGGAGAGAGACCTTATCTTTACTCTGGAATGTAAGCACATCTTCTCCGGGGAAGTGAAGGAGAGCTCTTTATCTTTCCTACCCTGAATTGTCTCCAGGGAGGGAGCTGCCTCTGAGCTTTACTATCCTTGGATGTTTCCTTATACAAACACTCTTAACTTGACTGTAAATACCTTCACTAAAAGGACCCAGACCATGGAGAATGGTCTACCAATAGCAATACAATGTGGAACCTATTGTACATTATTATTTAGGAATACTTTAGCCAATTTGTTTGTACTAATCTGTGAGACCCTTAAAACTTGAATTGTTTTAGTTGCCATTTGAGTCTACGATCAGAGATAAATTGCAGATTTCTCATTTTTGTTTAGGAACTTTTTGCTAGAATAGATTCTTTAAGAACCTTTGAAATCTAGTTACTTGTATTTTGGGGGGTATATTACCACATTGAGTTTTTATAAAATGTGAGTAACTGAGAGTTTTTCTCTGAACTTGGAAAGATAATATAACAAATTTAAGAGTTGGAAATTGATCTATTTCACTGTGTGTTTCTTAAGAACAAAGGCATGCTTTTATATCATAAGCACAGTACATTTATTAAAATCAAAAAATTCTACTTTGATTCAATACTGTTGTTGACTCCACAGAACATATTCAGTTTCTACATTTGTCCAAATAATGTCATTTATATTGGTTTTTCCCAGAACAGAATCAAATCCAGCATCTTACATTGCTTTCACTTTTTATTTCTTAATCTCCTTTAATCCGGGACAGTTCTTTAGCATTTATTTGGGTTTTTTGACCTTGATATTTTTCAAGAGTACAGACTAGTTATTTTGTTTAATGTACCTCAGTTTTAATTTGTCTGATATTTTCTCATGATTAGAATAAAATTAAGCATTTTAGCAGGTATACCACAGAAGTAAGATGGTGTCTTTCTCAGTTTATGATGTCGAAAGGTACAGGATGATGGTTTATCCTAACATTCATGGTGCTAGTTTTGATTGCTTGGTTAAGGTGATGTCCGCTAGATTTCTCCACTATAAAGTTATTATTTCCCTTTGTAAATAGTAATTAATTTATGGAGAAAGATGTGAAATTATGTAAACATCTTCAAAGTTTCACCCATTAGTTTTACCATCCATTGGTGATTTTCTAACTCCATTATTCTCCCTATGTTTATTGATTAGTGTTTTACTAGTTAGCATAACTTTCTATCCTATATAAATATTTATTTACTTATTTGCATCAGTATGGAATTATGGATTTCTATTTTATTCAATGAGTTAAGATTTTGTTACTATCATTTGTTGTGATGCTCAAATTACCCCAGATTTGACCACATGGAACCCCATCAAGATGGCTTCTGTGTCCTTTTGATAGTTCACATCATGTTTTTTAGCAGTTTCTTATTTTCTGGTACTACATGATGTTCCAGGCTTATCTTATAGATTTCTTACCCTAGCCCTGGAATCAACTTTTCTGCAAGGAACTCTGGAGAATTCCAGAGAATGATATTGGAGAAAGTTATTTAGAAACCAGTATCTGGCATATATATATGGTTATATATACACACACACACACACACATATATATATATATATGTATATATATAAACACACACTCAAATACTGTATATATGTATATATATTTATAAATATATATTTATATGTGTATGTATATTTTTATGTATGTGTGTGTGCCAAATATTGGTTTCTAAATAATATTCTCCAATATATGTAAATATATATATATATGTCTGTGCATGAATGAGTATCCAATACATTTATTACTTGGAAGCTTACCAGTATATGAATACATCACAGTTTGTATATCTGTTCTCCCTTCAATGCACATTGGATTATTTCCCTTTGGAGGCTATTATAAATAAAGCTTCTCTGAACATTCTTGTACACATTTTTGGGGACATGTACTTTCATTTCTATTGATAAATACCTAGGAGTGGAATTTCACGGTAATAGAATATATTTAATTTTTATAAGAAACATCAAAAAATTTTCAAAGATTATGCAGTTTACATTCTAACCAGCAATATGTCAACATTCAGTTATTCCACATCCTCACTGATAAATTTAGTGTTGTAAGTCTTCTTAATCTTAGCCTTCCCAAAGGGTCTCAAGTGGTATCTTACTGTGCTTTTATTTTGCCTTTTCTAATGACTAATGATGTTGAGCACTTTTTTCATGTCTGATGATCATTTGTATGTCTTCCCTTATGGAGTGTATGTTCAAATCTTTTACCCAATTGTTTTTCTTTTTATTATTGAATGTAGAAGTTTTTAAAAATAAATTCTGTATTCAAGTCCCTTTGTTAAGTATATGTATTGCTAATATTTTCTACCAATCTGTGGCTTACCCATCCATTTTTAACGGTGCCTTTTTTTTGAGAAGATTTTAATTTTGAAGTAGCTTAAGTTATCAATTTTTTTCTTTTATGTTTATCTCTTATTGTGTTCTTTCTAAGAAATCTTTGCCTATCCCAGGGTTGTTTGTTTGTTGTTGTTTTACTAAAAGTTTTATAACTGTTGCATTTATGTTTAGGTCTGTGATCAATCTCAGTTTGTGAGTATGATGTGTAACAGTTGGTTTCCTTTTGTCCACATATATTCAGTTGCTCTAGTACCATTTGGTAAAAAGATCCTTTGTTCTCCATTGAGTTCTTTTGGTATTATTGTCAAAAATAAAGTGTGGGTCTATTTCTGGAATCTCTACTCTGCGCCATTAATCTGTTTTTCTCCCTCTACCAATCCCACACTGTTTTGATTAATGTAGCTTTGTAGTAAGTCTTGAAATCAGGTAGCATAAGTCCTTCAAATTTATTCCACTTTTTAAAAATTGTTCTGGCTATTCTAGGTCTTTTGAATTTCTGACAGGAGCACAACTGAGCTGTTAGGTGTCAGAATAGCTGATTAACACAACAATGAGCCAAACTGAAGCCTTTAATCACTTACTTTGGAGTTGTAAGCAAGAAGCTAAAACTGGAAAAAGCATCAAATCCCCCCTGTTCTACTTTGCCCCAGGGAACAGCACAGCAGTGGAGGGTCAGGTGGATCAACCTGGACATAGAGTTCTTCTCACTGTTGAGGTTGCCCCAAACAAAAGGTTCTCACAGTGTTATGGACCCTGAGGTCAGAGGAGAGGGAGAGGGAGGAGGGCTAGGAGTGGAAGAGTATAGGGTAGATTGTCAGAGTAGGGAAAAGGGTCTTCAGAGTCTCCCCTTTTTCCCCAATAAGGATACCTCAGCAGAGGCACTTGAAGAAGACTTCTGCACAGGCCTCAGAAAAAGAGACCTAGCAATGAAGGCACTTGAGCTAGGAATGCAAATAGGCATAAAAACATGACCTGCCTAGAAAAGGGCCCTGAATCTTGACTGCAACTTCCTTCAGAGACTGCAATGCATTGGCTGTGCACTAAGTCTGGTCTTGGGAGGGCAACTTTCCTCTTAAGAGGCCTGCCAAGAAAATCCTTTGTAATTGCCTATTCAAACCTGAAAAATCACACAAAGGTTTTTAGCCAGGAGCTGGACTCCTCAATTTCCGTATACATTTTAGAATCAGCTTGTCAATTTCATTCAAAAAAGCTTACTGAAATTATGAATGGGGTTGCATTGAATCCATAGAAAAATTTGAGGAGAATTGGCATGTTGATAGTAAATCAACTATAAATATATATACGATGTTCCATCTATAAATATATAAATCTATAAATATAATACGATGTTCCATTTATTTGGCATCTTCATTTCTCTCAGCAATGTTTTTTCATTTTGCAAGTGGGATTCTTGCATATATTTTGTTAAATTTATCCCCAAGTGGTTCACATATGTTGATACTATTGTAAATGGTATTATTTTTAAATTCATTTTCCAATTATTCACTTCTGCTATTTAGAAATACTAGTGTTTTTGTATATTTAACTTGAATCCTGTAAACTTGTTAATTCACTTATTGGTCCTAGTATTTGCTTGTGGTTTCCTACATAGGCAATCATGTTTCTATGAATAGAAGTCAATTCTACTTTTGACTTTCCACTCTTTATTTCTCTTTCTTGCCTTATTGCACTGGTTAGGACATTTAGTACAATGTTGAATAGACATGGTAAGAACGGACAGTTTGCTTTATTCCCAGCCTTGGGGGGAAACTATTCAATATTTCACCATTAAGAATATCATTAGTTCTAGATTGACAGTCTAGATTCCTTTTAACCCTAACTTGCTGAAAATTTTTATCATGAGTGGCTTGTGGATTCAGTCGGACCCTTTTACTGTGTTAATTCAAGTGATCATATTGTTTTCTCCTTTATTTTGTTACTCTGCTGAATTATACTGATTAATTTTCAAATAATATACTATTATTGCATTCTTGGGATAAATCCCACATGGTCACAATGTATTACCCTTTTAGTATGTTACTGTATTTGATATGGCAGTTTGTTAGGAATTTCTTTTGATGAGGAATATTAACCTTTAATTTTCTTTTCCTGGAATGTCTTTGTCAGGTTTTGATATCAAGGTTTTTAGGCCTCATAAAATGAATTGAAAAATGTTCCCACCTACTCTACTTTTAGAAAAGTTTGCATAAGATTAGTGTTATTTCTTTCCTAGATGTTTGACACAATTAACCAGTAAAGCTGTCTGGACCTAGAGTTTCTTGGTGGGAAGGATTTAAATTACAAATTCAATTTTTAAAATAGATATAATGGCTATCCAGATTTTTGTTTCCCTTTGTGTCAGTTTTGATAGTTTGTGTTTTTCAACGAATTTGTCATCCATCTGAGAGTTGGAAAAAACTAATAAACGTAATGATAATTTAAAGTGTTTTTTAAAGATACTTTAGTATAATTTATATAACGTAAAATTTACCATTTAAGTTTACCATTCAATTATTTTTAGTAAATTTGCAGACTTGTTCAAAACCATAACCACAATCAAATTTTAGAACATTTTTATCAGCCCTAAAAAGATCTTCATGTTCATTTGTCATCAGTTCTCATTCCTATCACTAGACAACCACTAATTTATTTTCCATCTCTATAGATTTGCCTTTTTTGGACACGTTGCATTTTAATATGTAGTCCTTTCATCTGGCTTCTTTAACTTAGCGTAATGTTTTTGAGGTAGTGTAGATTATCAGTACTTCATTCCCTTTTATTGCTAAATAGTATTCCATTTTATAGATAGGCCACATTTTATTTTCCATTCACAAATTGATGGACATTTGGATTGTTTCTACTTTTTGAATATGATGAATAATGTTGCTGTGAACATTTATGAACAAGTCTTTGTATAGATGTTATGTTTTTATTTCCCTTGGGGAGATACCTAGGAGTGGAACTGGTCTGTAGTTTTCTTTTCTCTGGATATCTTTGTCTGTCTTTGATATCAGAGTAATACTGACCTCATAGAATGAATTCTATCCTGTATTTTCCAGCTAAGTTTGTGAAGGATTGGCACTTTTCTTTATATGTTTGATAAAATTCAACAATAAAGACACCTGGCTTCGGTTTGCTCTGGTAGAACTAGAGCCATGAAACTGGGGAGCAGGGGCATGAGAGCAGCCCCTGGCTAAAATTCCACAGACTCTCACTATTCTGACTGAGTTTCTGTAGTTTCTCGTCAGCAAACAATTCTCAATTTGATATAAGCTTTGGGAAATTTCCGGAGTCCTAAATAGTGGTTTATGTCAATTTTGTCCACTTTTATCACTGCTTTTTGAGAAGGGAATTTTCTGAGCTCCTTATGCAGCCATTCTGGAAGTCCTGCTGGCATAAAATTTATATCTAACATTTTCACATTATCTTTTTTGTGTCTCTAGGATTCTCATTTCTGATATCGGTAATTTACATCTTCTCTTTCTTTGCCCCCTGATCAGTCTTGCTAGGGTTTATCAATCTTATTAATATTTTCATAAAATTTCGTAAAATAAACTTTTGGCTTTGTGAATATTCTCAATTTTTTTCTCTTTTCAATTTCATTGATTTAAGCTCTTATTTTTATGTCCTTCCTCTACTTATTTTGGATATACTTTCCTCTTCTTTTTCCAGCTTCTTAAACTAGAAGCTTGCATAATTGCTTTTAAGTCTTTCTTTTTCATGTAACCATTTAGCATTATATATTTTCATGCAAGCACTGCTCGAGCTGCATCCCATAAATTTTGCCTTGTTATTTTAAATATGATTTAGTTTGAAATTTTTTTAATATTTCTTTTTTATTGCTCCTAAGTTATTTAGAACTGTTTAATTTTCAAATATTTAGAACTTTGCTATATATCTAATTATTATTGATTACCAATTTAATTATCTGTTGTAAAAGAACATATGTTGTCATTTTTTTCATTCCTTTAAAATTTACTGACAATTGTGTTATGGCCCAGCATATGATTTGTTTTGGTAAATGTTTCTTATTTGCCCCCAAATTCTGCAGTTTTCTTTTTAGCCTCAAGAACAAACTTACCACTCTTATAGTACAGTCTGAAGACAATGAATCCCATTTATTTCTTAATGGCATAAATGCATGTAGGACTGCTTGTTTGCAAATCAGTTAGAACATTTTATTTAGTATAGGCTTTATTCTTGGTAACTGAGAGGATTTTTTTTCCTAGATGTTAGATTGCTTCTAATAGTCATAATTTCTTTTCCTTTTTGTGAAACTGAGGTATCCAAATAAGTTAGTAAAACCTTTTATTTTTATAGTGTGTCAAAATTGTGTGCTACCCTGAAGGCATATGTAATATCAGTATATTAAAGTGACTATCTGGGGCCTGCCCCATGGTAGAGTGGTTCAGTTCACATGCTCTGCTTTGGCGGCCCAGGGTTTCACTGGTTCGAATCCTGGGTACGGACATAGCACTGCTCATCAGGCCATGCTGAGGTGGTGTCCCACATGCCACAACTAGAAGGACCCACAACTAAAAATACACAACTATGTACCAGAGGGCTTTGGGAGAAAAAAGGAAAAAGATAAAATCTTAATAAATAAATAAATAAATAAATAAAGTGACTATCTAAGTATAATAAGTATAGGTAATAGAATATTTTAGATTTTAGATATTTTATATTAAATCATATATTTATAATTTATAATTAAATCATATATTTTATATCATCAGCATGGCTTGATGAGCAGTGCCATGTCTGCGCCCAGGATCTGAACCAGCAAAACCCTGGGCCATGAAAGCAGAGCATGAAAATTTAACCACTCAGCCATGGGGCTGGCCCCTGATTATTTTTAATACATAAGCCACAATCAAGTAATATCATATTAGAGTTGAACATCAGTCAAGTCAAGATGAGATAAGTTAAAATTTTCAATAGCTATTTGATTGTCATGCAATTCACCATCAGGGAGGGAAGCAATTTAGCTGAATTTAGATTAGAGCTATGTTTAACAGGTATGTGGGAAACAAACATTAAGATAATTTTATTGACATTAATGTGACTAGCTGACAAAGGTTGAATATTGTTTGGTCACCATTTTAAGCAGGTAAACAATAGATAACTTTTGCTAAGGGTTAAGAGAAATGTTAGGCTAAGCACAAAACTTATAGTCAGCTTCTCATTTTGAGTTAGCTCCTATAAAACATAACTTGTCTTTTATGCACAGTGAGAAGTGTTAACATAGTTAGAAATAACCATCTACTTAAGAAATAAAAAGACTTTTATCATCTGGATACCTCTCTGTGTGTCTTTTTCTTACTTGTAAATTGTCCAGGTATCTCAAATTATCAATAAATTGATTCAGTTTGATATAAAAGTAAGTTCTTGATTTTAATTAAAGATCTGGAAATTATAATGTAAGCCATTACATCAAGCCCTTATAATTTGTAGCATTATAAGAATGAGTCCATTTTATTCAGGTGTTATCTATTCTAATTCTTTAAACACAGAATTTTATAATGTTAAAATAATATTAGTTTCTTTGATCAAGAAAATTGATATGGGAAATTTAGGCAATTAAAATTAATTAGGCTTTTTATGAGAAAATAAACATTAGATTTACATTAGACGTACATAACTTACAACAGTACTGTCCAATAGAACTTTCTGCAGTGATGGAAATGTTCTATAATCTGTACAGTCCAATATGGTACTGGTAGCCACACTAAGCGCTTGAAGCTAGTACAACTAAGGAAGTGAACTTTTAATTCTATTTAATTGTAATTAAGTTAAATTTAAATTAAAAATTTAAACACATGCTAAAATTATTTTTATGTGGTGGTCAAATCAGGGAGAAAATGTAAAGCTGTTTTTAAGACAAAATTATTAAATCAGTCTAATTATTCTAAAGTATATTGATTACAAATGTTGCATTAGTTTTTTCCCTAAGTATATACTGGTAACAAAACTAAGATATTTAAAAGCAAATTTTTGCTTTTTATTTTGTAACTTAGCATCCAAAGCCATTAAGGAAGCATATTTAAACCTATTTTTCTATTTTGAGTTACAGCTTTAGAAAGAAAAGTGATTTCTTAAAGCACCAAAATATTAAAAGATATGAAATCGAAATATATTTTTTAAATATTTGATTTTCACCTATTTTGTATTTATATAAGTGCTTATACATTAACCTTTTTTATAAATGCCAAATAAAACAGAACACCAATAGGATTTTTAGACTTTATAATCTGTATTTTAATTCCCTGTCTAAGGTAGAGAAATTATATTAATTTCTATATTCAAATATATTTTATGCTTATAAAATAGAAGTTTTTCAACTCTTGTACAATTTAGAAGGGCTAATTTTGATATGAAGTATCAAATTAGCTAAAGTATTTAGCTAAGTGTTGATTAATTACAGAAACAAAGAAGAGATTAACAAAAATGTTATTTTTATTATAAATCCCAAATCTTGAAACTATCTGTTTGTTGGTTGATATTTTCTTTTGAATTTCTTTACTAACAAGATATTGAAAGAAAAAAAAAATCTCACCTTGTTTTCCTCAATGAAATCATTTTATCTTTCAGTTATGTTAAGCAAAATATCCAATTTTTAAAATCTTTTCTCTGCCTGTCATTCTCTATCCCTTTCTCTCCAGAACACTCTTAGGGACCAGAGTCTATAATTTTAGCTCTGATTTTCTCAGACTACCTTTTGGTAGTAATTTAATGAAGTAAATGTTTATTAATGTTAAAAATAACTTTTTTGAGGTATAACATATATGAGATAAAATTCACCAATGTTAAGTATGCAATATGAGTTATGACAAATATAAATCATAACCACCAACAAACTAATAATATAAAAAGTATCCATCACCTCAAAAGGTTCCCTCATGCCCCTTTGCATTCAATTATCACCCTCTCACCTCCTGGCCCCCAAAACCACTGATTTGCTTTCTATTACTATAGTTTTGCATTTCCTGCAATTTCATATAAATAGACACATAAATCATTTTGTTTTCTTTCACTTAACATAATGCTTTTGTTTTTGGTGAGGAAGATTGGCCCTGAGCTAACATTTGTTGCCAATCTTCCTCTTTTTGCTTGAGGAAGATTGGTGCTGAGCTAACATCTGTGCCAGTCTTCCTCTATTTGGCATTTGAGACACTGCTGCAGCATGGCTTGATGAGTGGTGTGTAGGTCCTGGCCCAGGATCCAAACCTGCAAACCCCAGGCTGCCGAAGTGGGGCATGGAAACTTAGCCACTACACCCTGGGGCTGAACCCCTGCATAATGCTTTTGTGATTCATCCATGTTGTTGAGTGTATCTGTGGCTTGTTCCTTTTCATTGCTGCATAATATTCCATTATGTGGATATACAAAAATGTGTTTATCCATTTACCAGTTTATGGAAATTTCATTATTTTCAGTTTTAGGCTATTGTGAATAAATTTTCTATTAACATTCAGTTACAAGTCTTTGTGTAACATTTGTTTGCATTTTCTTGAGTAAATAACTTGAGTGGAATTACTGGGTCATATGGTAAGTATATATTTATAAGACAGAGACAAACTATTTTATAAAGTTGTTATATCATTTTGCATTTCTACCAGCAATGTATTAAGGTTTCAGTTTTTCCACATATGTGTGAACACTTGATATTGTCAATCTTTTTAATTCTATCCATTCTGGTGGGTTCAGTGATATCTAAATGTGGTTTTAATTTACATATCCCTGGTAATTAATGATGTTCAGCATCTTTTAAATGCTTATTTCACGTTTGTACATCTTGTTTGGTGAAATGTCAGTTCAAATCTTTGCCTATTTTTTGTAATCAAGTTGTCTTATTATTACCAAGAGTTCTTTGAATGTTCTGAATAAGATATATATTTTCCAAATGGTTCCTCTCAGTCCATGGCTTGCTTTTTCATTTTGTTAATGGTATTTTCTATAGAGCAAATGATTTAATTTTGATGTCTTGCAGGTTACCAAATTTTTATTTTACAATTTGTGCTTTTCATGACCTGTTTAACTGTTGTCTAACCCAAGATTACTATGATTTTTTCTTGATCCATTTTTTTTTCAGAATACTACTTTCCAACTCATTATTTTTTTGGTTGGGAAAGATTCACCCTGAGCTAGAAGATTTGTTGCCAACCTTCCTTCATTTTTTTTCTCCTCCCCAAAGCCCCAGTGCATAGTTGTATATTCTAGTTGTAAGTCCTTCTAGTTCTTCTATGTGAGCCACCACCACAGCATGGCAACAGACAAGATTAGTGGTGTGGTTCTGTGACTGGGAACCAAACCTGGGCTACCGAAGCAATGAGAGTGAGAGTGCCAAACTTTAACCACTAGGCCATCAGAGCTGGTTCTCTTGATCCATTTTAAGTTATTTTTTTTGTATTATGGAAGGTAAAAGTTAAGCCTCAGTTTTTTACTTATGGATATCCAATTGTTTCACCATCATTTACTGAAAATATTGTCTTCTGATTTTCCATAGCACTTTTGTCAAATAACAATTGACCAATTATGTGTGAGTTTGTTTATGGACATTTTTTGTTCCATTAGTATTTATGTTTTCTTTATTTTACTACCATGCTGTCTTGATTCCTGTAGCTTTAGAGTAGGTCTTGAAATTATACACTGTAAGTCCTTAAACCTTCTTATTTTTTGAAACTGTTTGGGCTATTCTAGACCCATTGCATTTCCATATACAGATGGTCCCCGACTTACAATGATTTGACTTGTGATTTTTCGACTTCACAGAGGTGCGAAAGCCATACGTGTTCAGTAGAAACTATAGTTTGAATTTTGATCTTTTCCTGGGCTAGCAATATATGTGGTACAGTACTCATGTCATGCTAGGCAGTAGCAGCAAGTCATACTTCCCAGTCAGCCATTTGATCACAAAGGGCAAACAATGGATACACTTACATCCATGCTGTACCCAATCAGCCATTCTGTTTTTCACTTTCAGTATTGTATTCAATAAATTACATGAGATATTCAACACTTCATTATAAAATAGGCTTTGTGTTAGATGATTTTGCCCAACTGTAGGTTAATGTAAGTGTTATGAGCATGTTTAAGGTAGGCTAAGCCATGATGTTTGGTAGATTAAGTGTATAAAATTTGTTAAATGCACTTTACGGTATTTTCAACTCTCAATGGGTTTATCAGGCTGTAACCCTATTGTAAGTTGAGGAAGATATGTATATTTTAGAATCATGTTTTCAATTTCTTAAAAAAGAAGTCTTTGGGGATTTTGTTTGGAATTGCTTTGGCTTTGTAGATCAATGGGGGGAAAATTAACAATATCGAGTCTTCTAACTATTGATCAAGGGACATATCTCCATTTATTTAGGTCTTCTTTAATTTCCCTCAGCAATATTTTCTAATTTCAGTGTACACATTGTCTACATATGTTGCTAAATTTATGCCTAAGTATGTCATAATTTTGATGCTATTATAAATATTGGATGGAGAGTTCCATAGGTGCCAGTTTAGTCAAGGAGGTTGACAGTGTTGTTCAAAACTTCTGTATCTTTACTGATTATTTTTTACCTAATTGTTCTATCAGTTATTGAAAGAAGAATGTTTGCACCCTTAATTTTCCTATTCTTCCTTCCTGCTCTCAGTATTTCTCCACTTACTTTGAAGCTCTATCATTAGATGAATCCACATTTAGGATTGCTGTATCTTCTTGATGAATTGACCTCTTAATCATTCTCCCTATTTATTCCTCAAAATTTTCCTTGTTCTGAAATATACTTTGTCTATATTAATATTACATTAATATAGCTATTTCAGCCTTCTTTTAATTAGTGTTTTCATGTTATATGTTTTCCTTCCTTTTACTTTATCTTTAAAGTTGATTTGTTGTAGGCAACATATAGTGGGTCTGAGTTTTTATCCACCTAGGCAATCTCTGCCCTTAATTGGAGTGTTTAGATGATTGACATTAATGTGATTATCCATACGGTTGGGTTTCACACAAACATTTTTCTATTTGCCTCATTTGTTCTTGCCTCCTTTTTTCCTGCCTTCTTTTGAATTGCATATCTCTTAATGATTCTGTTTTTATCTCCCTTATTGTCTCAAGTATTTTATTTTTTAATTTAAAAAAAGTAATTAATTTTTTATGGTTTGCTCTGTGGTTTACTATATATCTTTAACTTATCAAATAAATAAATAAATGGCATTATACCACTTCACATATACTGTAAGAACTTTATAACAGGATACTTTTATTTCTACTCTTGTTCTTAGTACTATTATTGTCATATGTTTTATTTCTATACATGGTATAAACCCCCAATACATTGTTCTTGTTTTTTTTAAACAATTATCTTTTGAAAAAATAAGAAAATTCTTTAACATTAATCCACATATTTACCATTTCTTGTGGTCTTCCTTACTTAGTGTGGATCCATTTTCTATCTGATATCTTTTCTCTTCTGCTTGAAGGACTTCCTTTATTATTTCTTGTAGTACAGGGCCCCTAGTGATAAATTCCCTCAGCTTTTATTCATATGTAAAAATGGATATTTCACCATTTGAAAGATATATATACTGGGTATAGAATTTTATTTTGACAGATTATATTCATTTATTATTTTAAAGACATTGCTCCATTGTCTTTTGGTTTCTCATGAGTAGGTTTCATCATTCTTAAGATTTCCCCTGTGTCGGAAATATATATTTTTCTCTGACTGCCTTTAACATTTCCTCTATAGCACTAGTTTTCAGCAATGTTGTTATGACGTTTGTATTTTTCTTTGTGTTTATTCTTCTTAGGATCCTTTGAGTTTCTTGAATCTATAGGTTTATTGTTATCATCAAATTTGGCTATCATTTGGCTATTTTGGCTATCACTTCTTCAAATATGTTTTCTGCTGACCTTCCTTTCTGGAAGTCCAGTTACATTTATTCTGGATTGCTTAATTTTGTCCCATGGGTCAGTGATACTTTGTTGGGTTTTTCAGCTTTTTTTTCTCTCATGTTTCATTTTGGAAATTTTCTATTGCTATTGATTCAAGTTCACTATTCTTCTCTTCTACAATGTGTAATAGTCAGATGATTTTTCATTTTAGATTTTATCCCTAGAAATTTGATTTGTCTTTTTTATATCTTCAATTTCTCACTTTATCACATTCATGTTTTCCTGAACTATCTTGAATGTCTGGAAAATATTTTTCGAAGCATTTTTAATATCCTTGTATGCTAATTTTATCATCTGTTTCATTTCTAAGTATGTTGGCTTATTTTTTTCCCTCTGGTTATTGGTCATGTTTTCTCAATTCTTCATATGCCTGCTACTTTTAATATAGTGGACATTGAAAATTTTACATTTATGGTAGTATTTTGTTGGATTCTTTTCAATAGTGTTGGATATTTTTCTGAAAGGCAGTTACATTACTTAGAATCATTGTTTTTAACCTTTTTTGTGGTGGGTCCAGAAAAGCTTTTAGTTTATGGCTAATTTGTCCCCACTATTGAAGTGATAACTTATTTCTGTTTTTCCATGTATTAGGAGATCTTAACAATTTTGCTGGTAGTAACATGAAATATCCTCAACATTGTGTGAACTTTGGGAATTGTTCTGCTTTAATTTTTGGTGGTTCTTTCCTGAGCCTAGGATAGTTTCTTCACATGGCTACACGGATCAGTACACAGCCAAAATTCTGGACCATTCTGTAAATCTCTAGTGTACTCTCTCTGTGCAGCTCTCTTCTGTATAGTATTTTGCCTCATAAATTCTAGCTGCTTTTGTAGCATCACTCTGATCTCCATCTTCTCAATTCAACGAGACCACTGATCTCTCTTTTAGTTTCAGTTTCCTGTGCTCTAGCGTGGAAATCTCTCCGTTCACTAAGCTAAAACACTTAACTAGAATTCCTAGTTAAAGTTTACCTCGATTGTTTTTCTTCTCTCATCTTATCCTATGTTGCCTGCTGTGAAACTGTTGTTTAATATATTTTGTCCAGTTTTCTAGTTGTTTATGGTAGGAGATTAAACCCAGTATCCTTATTCACTTTTCAACAACCATTGCCTGACCTCCCCAATACTGAGGTATAATTTTCCAGTATTCTTATTTTTAGTTCCAAGATAAAAATAGTTATTTTGGTTGGTGTCATACATTCTAGTTGCCTATTTTTATCCTTTCAGTATTGCATTTGGGAACTCTGTCATTCCTGTAAGCAGAAGTAATTTATTATATTTTAACATAAAAAGTTTAGAGATATTAACTTGCTACAGTATATATAACATTACGTTTGCTTATAATAATATTAAGATCAATCCTACTTTTGTGTGGAAAATTTTCACAGTACTTTAACAACAGATTTCTGATTTGATATTCATAAAAGCCCTGTGAACTAGATAAATCTAGTAGTATAATTCTCATTATAAAGTAAAGCCTGGCAAGATTCATTGATTTTTCTCCAAGTCATATAACCTATAAATGATAAAGATGGGATTTCTGACTTCTATAACAATACTTTTTCCAGTTTCCAAAGTCTGTCTTACTGGAAGATGTAGAACTCTATGTGAAATACCAAAACATTCAGTATGGTGGAACTTCTCTTTTAATTTCTTGTGAGGAAGGCAGTGTGGTGGAGTGGGAAGAACTAAACTGAGAGTAAGCAGATGATTTGTCAACCAGATTCAATCTAAGTAATAAAACAACATGGAATTTATATAAAACGAGCAAAACAACATTCATTCAACTAGTGTATATTTAGTTTAGGGAGCAAAAGCACAGATTTACAATTGTTCAGCCAGAGGGCATGTTGTAAATGGAGAAAAAGAGAGTTAGTGTATGCCTAATGGTTAAGTTGAGCAAAATGCCTGCTGAGGAGAGCTATTTTAATTTATCGAGAGATTTAGGTAATAAATTAATCAA